>NC_135394.1:735000-807500 GCF_051989625.1 Stigmatopora argus
GTTCGGATTTCCAAAGGGGATTTGTTCAGCGACAATGTTGCTCATGGCCATACTACCCTGAAAACGCCCGATCTCGTCTGATCTCGGAAGCTAAGCAGGGTTGGGCCTGGTTAGTACCTGGATGGGAGACCGCTTGGGAATACAAGGTGCTGTAAGCATCTTGTCAAAACCATTTTCGACATTTCATGGATGTTCATCTCCTTTTGACCTCCTAAATCATGAAAGACTTCCCTCCTCTGCACATCTCACAACATTTTATTGAAGCTCTCCTTCTGATAATCTTCATTCCCGTGGTTGTAGAAGTAATAAAGCAAAAGAAGAGCAAGCGGCATAAAAGTCGACTCCTTTAACGAAGGGTTCTCCAAAGAGGACCCCTCACCCTCCACACCCGATCCAAATATCCAAATACACGATCCACATGCAAGACTATGGACCGTTCGGATTTCCAAAGGGGATTTGTTCTGCGACAATGTTGCTCACGGCCATACTACCCTGAAAACGCCCGATCTCGTCTGATCTCGGAAGCTAAGCAGGGTTGGGCCTGGTTAGTACCTGGATGGGAGACCGCTTGGGAATACCAGGTGCTGTAAGCATCTTGTCAAAACCATTTTCGACATTTCATGGATGTTCATCTCCTTTTGACCTCCTAAATCATGAAAGACTTCCCTCCTCTGCACATCTCACAACATTTTAGTGAAGCTCTCCTTCTGATAATCTTCATTCCCGTAGATTTAGAAGTAATAAAGCAAAAGAAGAGCAAGCGGCAACAAAGTCGACTCCTTATATCCAAATACACGATCCACATGCAAGACTATGGACCGTTCAGATTTCCAAAGGGGATTTGTTCAGCGACAATGTTGCTCACGGCCATACTACCCTGAAAACGCCTGATCTCGTCTGATCTCGGAAGCTAAGCAGGGTTGGGCCTGGTTAGTACCTGGATGGGAGACCGCTTGGGAATACCAGGTGCTGTAAGCATCTTGTCGAAACCATTTTGGACATTTCATGGATGTTCATCTCCTTTTGACCTCCTAAATCATGAAAGACTTCCCTCCTCTGCACATCTCAAAACATTTTATTGAAGCTCTCCTTCTGATAATCTTCATTCCCGTAGTTGTAGAAGTAATAAAGCAAAAGAAGAGCAAGCGGCAACAAAGTCGACTCCTTTAACGAAGGGTTCTCCAAAGAGGACCCCTCACCCTCCACACCCGATCCAAATATCCAAATACACGATCCACATGCAAGACTATGGACCGTTCGGATTTCCAAAGGGGATTTGTTCAGCGACAATGTTGCTCACGGCCATACTACCCTGAAAACGCCCGATCTCGTCTGATCTCGGAAGCTAAACAGGGTTGGGCCTGGTTATTACCTGGATGGGAGACCGCTTGGGAATACCAGGTGCTGTAAGCATCTTGTCAAAACCATTTTCGACATTTCATGGATGTTCATCTCCTTTTGACCTCCTAAATCATGAAAGACTTCCCTCCTCTGCACATCTCACAACATTTTATTGAAGCTCTCCTTCTGATAATCTTCATTCCCGTAGTTGTAGAAGTAATAAAGCAAAAGAAGAGCAAGCGGCAACAAAGTCGACTCCTTTAACGAAGGCTTCTCCAAAGAGGACCCCTCACCCTCCACACCCGATCCAAATATCCAAATACACGATCCACATGCAAGACTATGGACCGTTCGGATTTCCAAAGGGGATTTGTTCAGCAACAATGTTGCTCACGGCCATACTACCCTGAAAACGCCCGATCTCGTCTGATCTCGGAAGCTAAGCAGGGTTGGGCCTGGTTTGTATCTGGATGGGAGACCGCTTGGGAATACCAGGTGCTGTAAGCATCTTGTCAAAACCATTTTCGACATTTCATGGATGTTCATCTCCTTTTGACCTCCTAAATCATGAAAGACTTCCCTCCTCTGCACATCTCACAACATTTTATTGAAGCTCTCCTTCTGATAATCTTCATTCCCGTAGTTGTAGAAGTAATAAAGCAAAAGAAGAGCAAGCGGCAACAAAGTCGACTCCTTTAACGAAGGGTTCTCCAAAGAGGACCCCTCACCCTCCGCACCCGATCCAAATATCCAAATACACGATGCACATGCAAGACTATGGACCGTTCGGATTTCCAAAGGGGATTTGTTCAGCGACAATGCTGCTCACGCCCATACTACCCTGAAAACGCCCGATCTCATCTGATCTCGGAAGCTAAGCAGGGTTGGGCCTGGTTAGTACCTGGATGGGAGACCGCTTGGGAATACCAGGTGCTGTAAGCATCTTGTCAAAACCATTTTCGACATTTCATGGATGTTCATCTCCTTTTGACCTCCTAAATCATGAAAGACTTCCCTCCTCTGCACATCTCACAACATTTTATTGAAGCTCTCCTTCTGATAATCTTCATTCCCGTAGTTGTAGAAGTAATAAAGCAAAAGAAGAGCAAGCGGCAACAAAGTCGACTCCTTTAACGAAGGGTTCTCCAAAGAGGACCCCTCACTCTCCACACCCGATCCAAATATCCAAATACACGATCCACATGCAAGACTATGGACCGTTCGAATTTCCAAAGGGGATTTGTTCAGCGACAATGTTGCTCACGGCCATACTACCCTGAAAACGCCCGATCTCGTCTGATCTCGTAAGCTAAGCAGGGTTGGGCCTGGTTAGTACCTGGATGGGAGAACGCTTGGGAATACCAGGTGCTGTAAGCATCTTGTCAAAACCATTTTCGACATTTCATGGATGTTCATCTCCTTTTGACCTCCTAAATCATGAAAGACTTCCCTCCTCTGCACATCTCACAACATTTTATTGAAGCTCTCCTTCTGATAATCTTCATTCCCGTAGTTGTAGAAGTAATAAAGCAAAAGAAGAGCAAGCGGCAACAAAGTCGACTCCATATATCCAAATACACGATCCACATGCAAGACTATGGACCGTTCAGATTTCCAAAGGGGATTTGTTCAGCGACAATGTTGCTCACGGCCATACTACCCTGAAAACGCCTGATCTCGTCTGATCTCGGAAGCTAAGCAGGGTTGGGCCTGGTTAGTACCTGGATGGGAGACGGCTTGGGAATACCAGGTGCTGTAAGCATCTTGTCAAAACCATTTTGGACATTTCATGGATGTTCATCTCCTTTTGACCTCCTAAATCATGAAAGACTTCCCTCCTCTGCACATCTCACAACATTTTATTGTAGCTCTCCTTCTGATAATCTTCATTCCCGTGGTTGTAGAAGTAATAAAGCAAAAGAAGAGCAAGCGGCAACAAAGTCGACTCATTTAACGAAGGGTTCTCCAAAGAGGACCCCTCACCCTCCACACCCGATCCAAATATCCAAATACACGATCCACATGCAAGACTATGGACCGTTCGGATTTCCAAAGGGGATTTGTTCAGCGACAATGTTGGTCACGGCCATACTACCCTGAAAACGCCCGATCTCGTCCGATCTCGGAAGCTAAGCAGGGTTGGGCCTGGTTAGTACCTGAATGGGAGACCGCTTGGGAATACCAGGTGCTGTAAGCATCTTGTCAAAACCATTTTCGACATTTCATGGATGTTCATCTCCTTTTGACCTCCTAAATCATGAAAGACTTCCCTCCCCTGCACATCTCACAACATTTTATTGAAGCTCTCCTTCTGATAATCTTCATTCCCGTAGTTGTAGAAGTAATAAAGCAAAAGAAGAGCAAGCGGCAACAAAGTCGACTCCTTTAACGAAGGCTTCTCCAAAGAGGACCCCTCACCCTCCACACCCGATCCAAATATCCAAATACACGATCCACATGCAAGACTATGGACCGTTCGGATTTCCAAAGGGGATTTGTTCAGCGATAATGTTGCTCACGGCCATACTACCCTGAAAACGCCCGATCTCGTCTGCTCCTGGAAGGAAAGCAGGGTTGGGCCTGGTTAGTACCTGGATGGGAGACCGCTTGGGAATACCAGGTGCTGTAAGCATCTTGTCAAAACCATTTTCGACCTTTCATGGATGTTCATCTCCTTTTGACCTCCTAAATCATGAAAGACTTCCCTCCTCTGCACATCTCACAAAATTTTATTGAAGCTCTCCTTCTGATAATCTTCATTCCCGTAGTTGTAGAAGTAATAAAGCAAAAGAAGAGCAAGCGGCAACAAAGTCGACTCCTTTAACAAAGGGTTCTCCAAAGAGGACCCCTCACCCTCCACACCCGATCCAAATATCCAAATACACGATCCACATGGTCTGACAGTTATTTTTATTTTGGCTGTCTCAAGATGGCGGCGCACACGGATGCAGCGGCTTTTGGCTTTCCAGTTTGGTGTATTCTTTTCTCAATCCTATCGTTATTTACCAACATCTGCGAGGCAAACTTTTCCTACAGTCGCCACGACTTAATTGCTATCGGAAGGAGATGCGATATATCCGATGTCACAACGAACTACCAACGAACCTACGATATCCCCGAGGACATATCGAGACCTCCGGGAGCTCCGTGGATAGTCAGCCCACTCAAAGCACGACGAAGGAGGCGAAGGCGGCGGAGAGAAAGGAAGCAAAAGCGCGGTTGTCGGGCGGGTCTTGCTGCTAAGCTAAGTCAACAACCACACCGAGCACCGCTCCCGAGTATCTTTTTGACCAACGCCAGATCCATCACCCACAAAATGGACGAGTTGGAACTTCGAATTGCCACCAACAGCTTTGTTAAGAACTGTAACATTATCCTCATCACGGAAACGTGGCTACACCAGCAAATCCCGGACGCTGCGGTTTCGCTAGCTAGCCGAACGCTTTTTCGGAACGATCGTTCAAAGGAACTAACAGGCAAAAGCAGAGGAGGAGGACTTTGCTTGTTCATACATAATGAATGGTGTGGTGACAGTAGGATTATTGACACTCACTGTTCTCCGGACTTAGAGCTATTGGCAGTACGGTGTAGGCCCTTCTACCTACCGAGAGAGCTAGCCGTCGTCATAGTAACGGCGGTTTATATTCCTCCTGATGCTAACGTCAACACGGCATTAAACCTCCTGCTAATGGCTGTAAACAAACAACAGCTTGACCATCCCGATGGAGTCTGTATTGTTGCTGGTGACTTCAACAGAGCATGTTTAAAGACTGTTCTACCCAAGTTTATCCAATACGTAAAATGTCACACGAGGGGAGACAAAACTCTTGACCATGTTTATTCTAACATTAAACATGCTTACAAAGCCACTTCCCTCCCTCACCTAGCTGGATCAGATCACCTCTGTCTAGCCCTCACCCCAGCATACACTCCATTCCGGAGGCAAACAAGACCACAAATAAAGACAATTAAAACTTGGCCCGAGGATGCCCTTTCTCAGCTGCAGGACTGTTTTTTCCGCACCAAGTGGGAACTCTTTGAACACGACAACCTCCAGGACTATACGGACGCTGTACTCTCCTATATCAAAAACTGCATGGACAATGTCACTAGGAATAAACAAATACGGGTTTTTCCAAATCAAAAACCCTGGATGACCAAGGAGACTCAGGCACTCATCAAATGCCGTAACACCGCTTTCAGATCAGGGGACAAGATGAAATATAGAGCTGCCAGAGCTGATCTGAAAAGAGGCATTAAAAAGGCCAAGGCAGAATATACTAAGAAAATTGAGGAGCACTTCACAGACAATAACCCAAAGAAGATGTGGCAGGGAATACGACATATTACCAACTACAATAACAATAATATGTCTGTTAACGCAGATGCCTCACTAGCGGAGGAACTGAACCGTTTCTTTGCCCGCTTTGAGACTGACAAATCAGACCCAGTCTCAACACCCCCGCCACTATCCTGTAGCAATACACTGAAGTTCCAGGAAGAGGAAGTGAGACTGGAAATGCGGTCTGTGAATACCAGGAAGGCTGCTGGACCTGATGGAGTACCTGGGAAGGTGCTCAAAGCCTGTGCTGACCAGCTGGCTGGAGTCTTCACAAAAATCTTCAATTGTTCCCTGCAACAATCCATCATTCCATCCTGCCTGAAATCTGCCACCATTATTCCTGTCCCCAAAAAGCCAACCATCGACAGCATGAATGATTATAGGCCTGTTGCTCTCACACCTGTGATCATGAAGTGCTTTGAAAAGTTGATAGCCCGCCATATCAGGAATACAATCTCTCCCTCAGTTGACCCTCACCAGTTTGCTTATAGAGCTAACAGGTCCACTGAGGATGCTATCACCATTGCTCTACATACAGCATTGAGACACCTGGAACACCATGGGAATTACGTGAGGATGCTTTTCATTGACTATAGCTCAGCCTTCAACACCATGAAACCGGACATTCTGACTAACAAACTCTCCCACCTCGGACTATCCTCCTCCATCTGCTGTTGGATAAAGAACTTCCTAACCAACCGACCACAAACTGTTAGACTTGGTTCCCACCTTTCTTCCTCCATTACACTGAGCACTGGCTCCCCTCAAGGCTGTGTACTGAGTCCTCTTCTGTACTCCCTGTACACTTATGACTGTACACCAACCCACCAGTCCAACTACATCATCAAATTTGCTGATGACACCACTGTGGTCGGACTCATCTCAGAAGGGGATGAGGCGGCCTATAGAGACGAGGTCAACAATCTGTCTTCGTGGTGCTTGATGAACAACCTCACACTGAACAACACAAAAACTAAAGAAATAATCCTGGACTTCCGCAAACAGAGCACAGATCTGGCCCCACTCCTCATAAATGGAGTTCGTGTAGACAGGGTCCAGTCCTTTAAATTCCTGGGGGTCCACGTCACGGACAAGCTCTCCTGGTCCACAAACACCACGGCAGTAGTGAAGAAGGCCCAGAAAAGACTCCATTTCCTGAGGGTACTCAGGAGGAATAACTTGGACACTAAGCTTCTGGTAACCTTCTATAAAGTCACTGTGGAGAGCATCCTGGCATACGGCATCACAGTGTGGTACGCTGGAAGCACGGCAGCAGACAAAAAGGCCATGCAGAGAGTGATCAACACTGCCCAGAGGATCGTCGGCTGCTCTCTGCCCTCACTGGAAGATATTGCCAGCCCTCGTTACATCAGCAGAGCTCGGAACATTGCTGGGGACCCGGACCACCCTGGTCACGACCTGTTCCAGCTGCTTCCCTCTGGCAGGCGCTACCGGTCTCACAAGGCACGGACAAAGAGGCTTAAGGACAGCTTCTTCCCCACAGCCATCAGGACTCTAAACTGCAGCAGCACGACACACAATCCCCTCGGTGTAACAACTTCGGGGTGAGGATAGATGAAGGACGTTGGGCGGCGATCTGCCTCCTGCTGGCTGACTAGGTAAGTAAGGAAGACAGTGGGAGGTAAGTGATCCATTTTATTCTTGTTGGCATCGGTGAGGCAATCCTTCGCAGTCGCCGGGAGCTGGTTGCGCTCGGGAGGTGATGCGATGTATCCATCACGGCAAAATTGCCAGCAAGTCTGAACTCTTGCCTGAGAAAAGTGCACTTCGTGGAGAAGCACCTTCAATTTCGTCATACGCAGCTGGGTATGATGACAATTAGGTTTTTGTCTAGTCAATGATGACGACAAGCCTAAGTCTGATTTTATTTATTTATTTATTTACATGCAAGACTATGGACCGTTCGGATTTCCATAGGGGATTTGTTCAGCGACAATGTTGCTCACGGCCATACTACCCTGAAAACGCCCGATCTCGTCTGATCTTGGAAGCAAAGCAGGGTTGGGCCTGGTTAGTACCTGGATGGGAGACCGCTTGGGAATACCAGGTGCTGTAAGCATCTTGTCAAAACCATTTTCGACATTTCATGGATGTTCATCTCCTTTTGACCTCCTAAATCATGAAAGACTTCCCTCCTCTGCACATCTCACAACATTTTATTGAAGCTCTTCTTCTGATAATCTTCATTCCCGTAGTTGTAGAAGTAATAAAGCAAAAGAAGAGCAAGCGGCAACAAAGTCGACTCCTTTAACGAAGGGTTCTCCACAGAGGAAACCCTCACCCTCCACACCCGATCCAAATATCCAAATACACGATCCACATGCAAGACTATGGACCGTTCGGATTTCCAAAGGGGATTTGTTCAGCGACAATGTTGCTCACGGCCATACTACCCTGAAAACGCCCGATCTCGTCTGATCTCGGAAGCTAAGCAGGTTTGGGCCTGGTAATTACCTGGATGGGAGACCGCTTGGGAATACCAGGTGCTGTAAGCATCTTGTCAAAACCATTTTCGACATTTCATGGATGTTCATCTCCTTTTGACCTCCTAAATCATGAAAGACTTCCCTCCTCTGCACATCTCACAACATTTTATTGAAGCTCTCCTTCTGATAATCTTCATTCCCGTAGTTGTAGAAGTAATAAAGCAAATAAAGAGCAAGCGGCAACAAAGTCGACTCCTTTAACGAAGGGTTCTCCAAAGAGGACCCCTCACCCTCCACACCCGATCCAAATATCCAAATACACGATCCACATGCCAGACTATGGACCGTTCGGATTTCCAAAGGGGATTTGTTCAGCGACAATGTTGCTCACGGCCATACTACCCTGAAAATGCCCGATCTCGTCTGATCTCGGAAGCTAAGCAGGGTTGGGCCTGGTTAGTACCTGGATGGGAGACCGCTTGGGAATACCAGGTGCTGTGAGCATCTTGTCAAAACCATTTTGGACATTTCATGGATGTTCATCTCCTTTTGACCTCCTAAATCATGTAAGACTTCCCTCCTCTGCACATCTCACAACATTTTATTGAAGCTCTCCTTCTGATAATCTTCATTCCCGTAGTTGTAGAAGTAATAAAGCAAAAGAAGAGCAAGCGGCAACAAAGTCGACTCCTTTAACGAAGGGTTCTCCAAAGAGGACCCCTCACCCTCCACACCCGATCCAAATATCCAAATACACGATCCACATGCAAGACTATGGACCGTTCGGATTTCCAAAGGGGATTTGTTCAGCGACAATGTTGCTCACGGCCATACTACCCTGAAAACGCCCGATCTCGTCTGATCTCGGAAGCTAAGCAGGGTTGGGCCTAGTTAGTACCTGGATGGGAGACTGCTTGGGAATACCAGGTGCTGTAAGCATCTTGTCAAAACCATTTTCGACATTTCATGGATGTTCATCTCCTTTTGACCTCCTAAATCATGAAAGACTTCCCTCCTCTGCACATCTCACAACATTTTATTGAAGCTCTCCTTCTGATAATCTTCATTCCCGTAGTTGTAGAAGTAATAAAGCAAAAGAAGAGCAAGCGGCAACAAAGTCGACTCCTTTAACGAAGGGTTCTCCAAAGAGGACCCCTCACCCTCCACACCCGATCCAAATATCCAAATACACGATCCACATGCAAGACTATGGACCGTTCGGATTTCCAAAGGGGATTTGTTCAGTGACAATGTTGCTCACGGCCATACTACCCTGAAAATGCCCGATCTCGTCTGGTCTCGGAAGCTAAGCAGGGTTGGGCCTGTTTAGTACCTGGATGGGAGACCGCTTGGGAATACCAGGTGCTGTAAGCATCTTGTTAAAACCATTTTCGACATTTCATGGATGTTCATCTCCTTTTGACCTCCTAAATCATGAAAGACTTCCCTCCTCTGCACATCTCACAACATTTTATTGAAGCTCTCCTTCTGATAATCTTCATTCCCGTAGTTGTAGAAGTAATAAAGCAAAAGAAGAGCAAGCGGCAACAAAGTCGACTCCTTTAACGAAGGGTTCTCCAAAGAGGACCCCTCACCCTCCACACCCGATCCAAATATCCAAATACACGATCCACATGCAAGACTATGGACCGTTCGGATTTCCAAAGGGGATTTGTTCAGCGACAATGTTGCTCACGGCCATACTACCCTGAAAACGCCCGATCTTGTCTGATCTCGGAAGCTAAGCAGGGTTGGGCCTGGTTAGTACCTGGATGGGAGACCGCTTGGGAATACCAGGTGCTGTAAGCATCTTGTCAAAACCATTTTCGACATTTCATGGATGTTCATCTCCTTTTGACCTCCTAAATCATGAAAGACTTCCCTCCTCTGCACATCTCACAACATTTTATTGAAGCTCTCCTTCTGATAATCTTCATTCCCGTAGTTGTAGAAGTAATAAAGCAAAAGAAGAGCAAGCGGCAACAAAGTCGACTCCTTTAACGAAGGGTTCTCCAAAGAGGACCCCTCACCCTCCACACCCGATCCAAATATCCAAATACACGATCCACATGCAAGACTATGGACCGTTCGGATTTCCATAGGGGATTTGTTCAGCGACAATGTTCCTCACGGCCATACTACCCTGAAAACGCCCGATCTCGTCTGATCTCGGAAGCTAAGCAGGGTTGGGCCTGGTTAGTACCTGGATGGGAGACCGCTTGGGAATACCAGGTGCTGTAAGCATCTTGTCAAAACCACTTTCGACATTTCATGGATGTTCATCTCCTTTTGACCTCCTAAATCATGAAAGACTTCCCTCCTCTGCACATCTCACAACATTTTATTGAAGCTCTCCTTCTGATAATCTTCATTCCCGTAGTTGTAGAAGTAATAAAGCAAAAGAAGAGCAAGCGGCAACAAAGTCGACTCCTTTAACGAAGGGTTCTCCAAAGAGGACCCCTCACCCTCCACACCCGATCCAAATATCCAAATACACGATCCACATGCCAGACTATGGACCGTTCGGATTTCCAAAGGGGATTTGTTCAGCGACAACGTTGCTCACGGCCATACTACCCTGAAAACGCCCGATCTCGTCTGATCTCGGAAGCTAAGCAGGGTTGGGCCTGGTTAGTACCTGGATGGGAGACCGCTTGGGACTACCAGGTGCTGTAAGCATCTTGTCAAAACCATTTTCGACATTTCATGGATGTTCATCTCCTTTTGACGTCCTAAATCATGAAAGACTTCCCTCCTCTGCACATCTCACAACATTTTATTGAAGCTCTCCTTCTGATAATCTTCATTCCCGTAGTTGTAGAAGTAATAAAGCAAAAGAAGAGCAAGCGGCAACAAAGTCGACTCCTTTAACGAAGGGTTCTCCAAAGAGGACCCCTCACCCTCCACACCCGATCCAAATATCCAAATACACGATCCACATGCAAGACTATGGACCGTTCGGATTTCCAAAGGGGATTTGTTCAGCGACAATGTTGCTCACGGCCATACTACCCTGAAAACGCCCGATCTCGTCTGATCTCGGAAGCTAAGCAGGGTTGGGCCTGGTTAGTACCTGGATGGGAGACCGCTTGGGAATACCAGGTGCTGTAAGCATCTTGTCAAAACCATTTTCGACATTTCATGGATGTTCATCTCCTTTTGACCTCCTAAATCATGAAAGACTTCCCTCCTCTGCACATCTCACAACATTTTATTGAAGCTCTCCTTCTGATAATCTTCATTCCCGTAGTTGTAGAAGTAATAAAGCAAAAGAAGAGCAAGCGGCAACAAAGTCGACTCCTTTAACGAAGGGTTCTCCAAAGAGGACCCCTCATCCTCCACACCCGATCCAAATATCCAAATACACGATCCACATGCAAGACTATGGACCGTTCGGATTTCCAAAGGGGATTTGTTCAGCGACAATGTTGCTCACGGCCATACTACCCTGAAAACGCCCGATCTCGTCTGATCTCGGAAGCTAAGCAGGGTTGGGCCTGGTTAGTACCTGGATGGGAGACCGCTTGGGAATACCAGGTGCTGTAAGCATCTTGTCAAATCCATTTTCGACATTTCATGGATGTTCATCTCCTTTTGACCTCCTAAATCATGAAAGACTTCCCTCCTCTGCACATCTCACAACATTTTATTGAAGCTCTCCTTCTGATAATCTTCATTCCCGTAGTTGTAGAAGTAATAAAGCAAAAGAAGAGCAAGCGGCAACAAAGTCGACTCCTTTAACGAAGGGTTATCCAAAGAGGACCCCTCACCCTCCACACCCGATCCAAATATCCAAATACACGATCCACATGCAAGACTATGGACCGTTCGGATTTCCAAAGGGGATTTGTTCAGCGACAATGTTGCTCACGGCCATACTACCCTGAAAACGCCCGATCTCATCTGATCTCGGAAGCTAAGCAGGGTTGGGCCTGGTTAGTACCTGGATGGGAGACCGCTTGGGAATACCAGGTGCTGTAAACATCTTGTCAAAACCATTTTCGACATTTCATGGATGTTCATCTCCTTTTGACCTCCTAAATCATGAAAGACTTCCCTCCTCTGCACATCTCACAACATTTTATTGAAGCTCTCCTTCTGATAATCTTCATTCCCGTAGTTGTAGAAGTAATAAAGCAAAAGAAGAGCAAGCGGCAACAAAGTCGACTCCTTTAACGAAGGGTTCTCCAAAGAGGACCCCTCACCCTCCACACCCGATCCAAATATCCAAATACACGATCCACATGCAAGACTATGGACCGTTCGGATTTCCAAAGGGGATTTGTTCAGCGACAATGTTGCTCACGGCCATACTACCCTGAAAACGCCCGATCTCGTCTGATCTCGGAAGCTAAGCAGGGTTGGGCCTGGTTAGTACCTGGATGGGAGACCGCTTGGGAATACCAGGTGCTGTAAGCATCTTGTCAAAACCATTTTCGACATTTCATGGATGTTCATCTCCTTTTGACCTCCTAAATCATGAAAGACTTCCCTCCTCTGCACATCTCACAACATTTTATTGAAGCTCTCCTTCTGATAATCTTCTTTCCCATAGTTGTAGAAGTAATAAAGCAAAAGAAGAGCAAGCGGCAACAAAGTCGACTCCTTTAACGAAGGGTTCTCCAAAGAGGACCCCTCACCCTCCACACCCGATCCAAATATCCAAATACACGATCCACATGCAAGACTATGGACCGTTCGGATTTCCAAAGGGGATTTGTTCAGCGACAATGTTGCTCACGGCCATACTACCCTGAAAACGTCGATCTCGCCTGATCTCGGAAGCTAAGCAGCGTTGGGCCTGGTTAGTACCTGGATGGGAGACCGCTTGGGAATACCAGTTGCTGTAAGCATCTTGTCAAAACCATTTTCGACATTTCAAGGATGTTCATCTCCTTTTGACCTCCTAAATCATGAAAGACTTCCCTCCTCTGCACATCTCACAACATTTTATTGAAGCTCTCCTTCTGATAATCTTCATTCCCGTAGTTGCAGAAATAATAAAGCAAAAGAAGAGCAAGCGGCAACAAAGTCGACTCCTTTAACGAAGGGTTCACCAAAGTGGACCACTCACCCTCCACACCCGATCCAAATATCCAAATACACGATCCACATGCAAGACTATGGACCGTTCGGATTTCCAAAGGGGATTTGTTCAGCTACAATGTTGCTCACGGCCATACTACCCTGAAAACGCCCGATCTCGTCTGATCTCGGAAGCTAAGCAGGGTTGGGCCTGGTTAGTACCTGGATGGGAGACCGCTTGGGAATACCAGGTGCTGTAAGCATCTTGTCAAAACCATTTTCGACATTTCATGGATGTTCATCTCCTTTTGACCTCCTAAATCATGAAAGACTTCCCTCCTCTGCACATCTCACAACCTTTTATTGAAGCTCTCCTTCTGATAACTTTCTTTCCCGTAGTTGTAGAAGTAATAAAGCAAAAGAAGAGCAAGCGGCAACAAAGTCGACTCCTTTAACGAAGGGTTCACCAAAGAGGACCCCTCACCCTCCACACCCGATCCAAATATCCAAATACACGATCCACATGCAAGACTATGGACCGTTCGGATTTCCAAAGGGGATTTGTTCAGCGACAATGTTGCTCACGGCCATACTACCCTGAAAACGCCTGATCTCGTCTGATCTCGGAAGCTAAGCAGGGTTGGGCCTGGTTAGTACCCGGATGGGAGACTGCTTGGGAATACCAGGTGCTGTAAGCATCTTGTCAAAACCTTTTTCGACATTTCATGGATGTTCATCTCCTTTTGACATCCTAAATCATGAAAGACTTCCCTACTCTGCACATCTCACAACATTTTATTGAAGCTCTCCTTCTGATAATCTTCATTCCCGTAGTTGTAGAAATAATAAAGCAAAAGAAGAGCAAGCGGCAACAAAGTCGACTCCTTCAACGAAGGGTTCACCAAAGAGGACCACTCACCCTCCACACCCGATCCAAATATCCAAATACATGATCCACATGCAAGACTATGGACCGTTCGGATTTCCAAAGGGGATTTGTTCAGCGACAATGTTGCTCACGGCCATACTACCCTGAAAACCCCCGATTTTGTCTGATCTCGGAAGCTAAGCAGCGTTGGGCCTGGTTAGTACCTAGATGGGAGACCTTTTGGGAATACCAGGTGCTGTAAGCATCTTGTCAAAACCATTTTCGACATTTCATGGATGTTCATCTCCTTTTGACCTCCTAAATGATGAAAGACTTCCCTCCTCTGCACATCTCACAACATTTTATTGAAGCTCTCCTTCTGATAATCTTCATTCCCGTAGTTGTAGAAGTAATAAAGCAAAAGAAGAGCAAGCGGCAACAAAGTCGACTCCTTTAACGAAGGGTTCTCCAAAGAGGACCCCTCACCCTCCACACCCGATCCAAATATCCAAATACACGATCCACATGCAAGACTATGGACCGTTCGGATTTCCAAAGGGGATTTGTTCAGCGACAATGTTGCTCACGGCCATACTACCCTGAAAACGCCCAATCTCGTCTGATCCCGGAAGCTAAGCAGGGTTTGGCTTGGTTAGTACCTGGATGGGAGACCGCTTGGGAATACCAGGTGCTGTAAGCATCTTGTCAAAACCATTTTCGACATTTCATGGATGTTCATCTCCTTTTGACCTCCTAAATCATGAAAGACTTCCCTCCTCTGCACATCTCACAACATTTTATTGAAGCTCTCCTTCTGATAATCTTCATTCCCGTAGTTGTAGAAGTAATAAAGCAAAAGAAGAGCAAGGTGCAACAAAGTCGACTCCTTTAACGAAGGGTTCTCCAAAGAGGACCCCTCACCCTCCACACCCGATCCAAATATCCAAATACACGATCCACATGCAAGACTATGGACCGTTCGGATTTCCAAAGGGGATTTGCTCAGCGACAATGTTGCTCACGGCCATACTACCCTGAAAACGCCCGATCTCGTCTGATCTCGGAAGCTAAGCAGGGTTGGGCCTGGTTAGTACCTGGATGGGAGACTGCTTGGGAATACCAGGTGCTGTAAGCATCTTGTCAAAACCATTTTCGACATTTCATGGATGTTCATCTCCTTTTGACCTCCTAAATCATGAAAGACTTCCCTCCTCTGCATATCTCACAACATTTTATTGAAGCTCTCCTGATAATCTTCATTCCCGTAGTTGTAGAAGTAATAAAGCAAAAGAATAGCAAGCGGCAACAAAGTCGACTCCTTCAACGAAGGGCTTTCCAAAGAGGACCCCTCGCCCTCCACACCGGATCCAAATATCCAAATACACGATCCACATGCAAGACTATGGACCGTTTGAATTTCCAAAGGGGATTTATTCAGCGATAATGTTGCTCACGGCCATACTACCCTGAAAACGCCCGATCTCGTCTGATCTCGGAAGCTAAGCAGGGTTGGGCCTGGTTAGTACCTGGATGGGAGACCGCTTGGGAATACCAGGTGCTGTAAGCATCTTGTCAAAACCATTTTTGACATTTCATGGATGTTCATCTCCTTTTGACCTCCTAAATCATGAAAGACTTCCCTCCTCTGCACATCTCACAACATTTTATTGAAGCTCTCCTTCTGATAATCTTCATTCCCGTAGTTGTAGAAGTCATAAAGCAAAAGAATAGCAAGCGGCAACAAAGTCGACTCCTTCAACTAAGGGCTTTCCAAAGAGGACCCCTCGCCCTCCACACCGGATCCAAATATCCAAATACACGATCCACATGCAAGACTATGGACCGTTTGAATTTCCAAAGGGGATTTATTCAGCAACAATGTTGCTCACGGCCATACTACCCTGAAAACGCCCGATCTCGTCTGATCTTGGAAGCTAAGCAGGGTTGGGCCTGTTTAGTACCTGGATGGGAGACTGCTTGGGAATACCAGGTGCTGTAAGCATCTTGTCAAAACCATTTTCGACATTTCATGGATGTTCATCTCCTTTTGACCTCCTAAATCATGAAAGACTTCCCTCCTCTGCATATCTCACAACATTTTATTGAAGCTCTCCTGATAATCTTCATTCCCGTAGTTGTAGAAGTAATAAAGCAAAAGAAGAGCAAGCGGCAACAAAGTCGACTCCTTCAACGAAGGGCTTTCCAAAGAGGACCCCCCACCCTCCACACCGGATCCAAATATCCAAATACACGATCCACATCCAAGACTATGGACCGTTTGAATTTCCAAAGGGGATTTATTCAGCGACAATGTTGCTCACGGCCATACTACCCTGAAAACGCCCGATCTCGTCTGATCTCGGAAGCTAAGCAGGGTTGGGCCTGGTTAGTACCTGGATGGGAGACCGCTTGGGAATACCAAGTGCTGTAAGCATCTTGTCAAAACCATTTTCGACATTTCATGGATGTTCATCTCCTTTTGACCTCCTAAATCATGAAAGACTTCCCTCCTCTGCACATCTCACAACATTTTATTGAAGCTCTCCTTCTGATAATCTTCATTCCCGTAGTTGTAGAAGTAATAAAGCAAAAGAAGAGCAAGCAGCAACAAAGTCGACGCCTTTAACGAAGGGTTCTCCAAAGAGGACCCCTCGCCCTCCACACCGGATCCAAATATCCAAATACACGATCCACATGCAAGACTATGGACCGTTTGAATTTCCAAAGGGGATTTATTCAGCGACAATGTTGCTCACGGCCATACTACCCTGAAAACGCTTGGTCTCGTCTGATCTCGGAAGCTAAGCAGGGTTGGGCCTGGTTAGTACCTGAATGGGAGACCGCTTGGGAATACCAGGTGCTGTAAGCATCTTGTCAAAACCATTTTCGACATTTCATGGATGTTCATCTCCTTTTGACATCCTTAATCATGAAAGACTTCCCTACTCTGCACATCTCACAACATTTTATTGAAGCTCTCCTTCTGATAATCTTCATTCCCGTAGTTGTAGAAGTAATAAAGCAAAAGAAGAGCAAGCGGCAACAAAGTCGAATCCTTTAACGAAGGGTTCTCCAAAGAGGACCCCTCACCCTCCACACCCGATCCAAATATCCAAATACACGATCCACATGCAAGACTATGGACCGTTCGGATTTCCAAAGGGGATTTGTTCAGCGACAATGTTGCTCACGGCCATACTACCCTGAAAACGTCGATCTCGCCTGATCTCGGAAGCTAAGCAGCGTTGGGCCTGGTTAGTACCTGGATGGGAGACCGCTTGGGAATACCAGTTGCTGTAAGCATCTTGTCAAAACCATTTTCGACATTTCAAGGATGTTCATCTCCTTTTGACCTCCTAAATCATGAAAGACTTCCCTCCTCTGCACATCTCACAACATTTTATTGAAGCTCTCCTTCTGATAATCTTCATTCCCGTAGTTGTAGAAGTAATAAAGCAAAAGAAGAGCAAGCGGCAACAAAGTCGACTCCTTCAACGAAGGGCTTTCCAAAGAGGACCCCTCGCCCTCCACACCGGATCCAAATATCCAAATACACGATCCACATGCAAGACTATGGACCGTTTGAATTTCCAAAGGGGATTTGTTCAGCGACAATCTTGCTCACGGCCATACTACCCTGAAAACGCCCGATCTCGTCTGATCTCGGAAGCTAAGCAGGGTTGGGCCTGGTTAGTACCTGGATGGGAGACTGCTTGGGAATACCAGGTGCTGTAAGCATCTTGTCAAAACCATTTTCGACATTTCATGGATGTTCATCTCCTTTTGACCTCCTAAATCATGAAAGACTTCCCTCCTCTGCACATCTCACAACATTTTATTGAAGCTCTCCTTCTGATAATCTTCATTCCCGTAGTTGTAGAAGTAATAAAGCAAAAGAAGAGCAAGCGGCAACAAAGTCGACTCCTTTAACGAAGGGTTCTCCAAAGAGGACCCCTCACCCTCCACACCCGATCCAAATATCCAAATACACGATCCACATGCAAGACTATGGACCGTTCGGATTTCCAAAGGGGATTTGTTCAGCGACAATGTTGCTCACGGCCATACTACCCTGAAAACGCCCAATCTCGTCTGATCCCGGAAGCTAAGCAGGGTTTGGCTTGGTTAGTACCTGGATGGGAGACCGCTTGGGAATACCAGGTGCTGTAAGCATCTTGTCAAAACCATTTTCGACATTTCATGGATGTTCATCTCCTTTTGACCTCCTAAATCATGAAAGACTTCCCTCCTCTGCACATCTCACAACATTTTATTGAAGCTCTCCTTCTGATAATCTTCATTCCCGTAGTTGTAGAAGTAATAAAGCAAAAGAAGAGCAAGGTGCAACAAAGTCGACTCCTTTAACGAAGGGTTCTCCAAAGAGGACCCCTCAACCTGCACACCCGATCCAAATATCCAAATACACGATCCACATGCAAGACTATGGACCGTTCGGATTTCCAAAGGGGATTTGCTCAGCGACAATGTTGCTCACGGCCATACTACCCTGAAAACGCCCGATCTCGTCTGATCTCGGAAGCTAAGCAGGGTTGGGCCTGGTTAGTACCTGGATGGGAGACTGCTTGGGAATACCAGGTGCTGTAAGCATCTTGTCAAAACCATTTTCGACATTTCATGGATGTTCATCTCCTTTTGACCTCCTAAATCATGAAAGACTTCCCTCCTCTGCATATCTCACAACATTTTATTGAAGCTCTCCTGATAATCTTCATTCCCGTAGTTGTAGAAGTAATAAAGCAAAAGAATAGCAAGCGGCAACAAAGTCGACTCCTTCAACGAAGGGCTTTCCAAAGAGGACCCCTCGCCCTCCACACCGGATCCAAATATCCAAATACACGATCCACATGCAAGACTATGGACCGTTTGAATTTCCAAAGGGGATTTATTCAGCGATAATGTTGCTCACGGCCATACTACCCTGAAAACGCCCGATCTCGTCTGATCTCGGAAGCTAAGCAGGGTTGGGCCTGGTTAGTACCTGGATGGGAGACCGCTTGGGAATACCAGGTGCTGTAAGCATCTTGTCAAAACCATTTTTGACATTTCATGGATGTTCATCTCCTTTTGACCTCCTAAATCATGAAAGACTTCCCTCCTCTGCACATCTCACAACATTTTATTGAAGCTCTCCTTCTGATAATCTTCATTCCCGTAGTTGTAGAAGTCATAAAGCAAAAGAATAGCAAGCGGCAACAAAGTCGACTCCTTCAACTAAGGGCTTTCCAAAGAGGACCCCTCGCCCTCCACACCGGATCCAAATATCCAAATACACGATCCACATGCAAGACTATGGACCGTTTGAATTTCCAAAGGGGATTTATTCAGCAACAATGTTGCTCACGGCCATACTACCCTGAAAACGCCCGATCTCGTCTGATCTTGGAAGCTAAGCAGGGTTGGGCCTGTTTAGTACCTGGATGGGAGACCGCTTGGGAATACCAGGTGCTGTAAGCATCTTGTCAAAACCATTTTCGACATTTCATGGATGTTCATCTCCTTTTGACCTCCTAAATCATGAAAGACTTCCCTCCTCTGCATATCTCACAACATTTTATTGAAGCTCTCCTGATAATCTTCATTCCCGTAGTTGTAGAAGTAATAAAGCAAAAGAAGAGCAAGCGGCAACAAAGTCGACTCCTTCAACGAAGGGCTTTCCAAAGAGGACCCCCCACCCTCCACACCGGATCCAAATATCCAAATACACGATCCACATCCAAGACTATGGACCGTTTGAATTTCCAAAGGGGATTTATTCAGCGACAATGTTGCTCACGGCCATACTACCCTGAAAACGCCCGATCTCGTCTGATCTCGGAAGCTAAGCAGGGTTGGGCCTGGTTAGTACCTGGATGGGAGACCGCTTGGGAATACCAAGTGCTGTAAGCATCTTGTCAAAACCATTTTCGACATTTCATGGATGTTCATCTCCTTTTGACCTCCTAAATCATGAAAGACTTCCCTCCTCTGCACATCTCACAACATTTTATTGAAGCTCTCCTTCTGATAATCTTCATTCCCGTAGTTGTAGAAGTAATAAAGCAAAAGAAGAGCAAGCAGCAACAAAGTCGACGCCTTTAACGAAGGGTTCTCCAAAGAGGACCCCTCGCCCTCCACACCGGATCCAAATATCCAAATACACGATCCACATGCAAGACTATGGACCGTTTGAATTTCCAAAGGGGATTTATTCAGCGACAATGTTGCTCACGGCCATACTACCCTGAAAACGCTTGGTCTCGTCTGATCTCGGAAGCTAAGCAGGGTTGGGCCTGGTTAGTACCTGAATGGGAGACCGCTTGGGAATACCAGGTGCTGTAAGCATCTTGTCAAAACCATTTTCGACATTTCATGGATGTTCATCTCCTTTTGACATCCTTAATCATGAAAGACTTCCCTACTCTGCACATCTCACAACATTTTATTGAAGCTCTCCTTCTGATAATCTTCATTCCCGTAGTTGTAGAAGTAATAAAGCAAAAGAAGAGCAAGCGGCAACAAAGTCGAATCCTTTAACGAAGGGTTCTCCAAAGAGGACCCCTCACCCTCCACACCCGATCCAAATATCCAAATACACGATCCACATGCAAGACTATGGACCGTTCGGATTTCCAAAGGGGATTTGTTCAGCGACAATGTTGCTCACGGCCATACTACCCTGAAAACGTCGATCTCGCCTGATCTCGGAAGCTAAGCAGCGTTGGGCCTGGTTAGTACCTGGATGGGAGACCGCTTGGGAATACCAGTTGCTGTAAGCATCTTGTCAAAACCATTTTCGACATTTCAAGGATGTTCATCTCCTTTTGACCTCCTAAATCATGAAAGACTTCCCTCCTCTGCACATCTCACAACATTTTATTGAAGCTCTCCTTCTGATAATCTTCATTCCCGTAGTTGTAGAAGTAATAAAGCAAAAGAAGAGCAAGCGGCAACAAAGTCGACTCCTTCAACGAAGGGCTTTCCAAAGAGGACCCCTCGCCCTCCACACCGGATCCAAATATCCAAATACACGATCCACATGCAAGACTATGGACCGTTTGAATTTCCAAAGGGGATTTGTTCAGCGACAATCTTGCTCACGGCCATACTACCCTGAAAACGCCCGATCTCGTCTGATCTCGGAAGCTAAGCAGGGTTGGGCCTGGTTAGTACCTGGATGGGAGACTGCTTGGGAATACCAGGTGCTGTAAGCATCTTGTCAAAACCATTTTCGACATTTCATGGATGTTCATCTCCTTTTGACCTCCTAAATCATGAAAGACTTCCCTCCTCTGCACATCTCACAACATTTTATTGAAGCTCTCCTTCTGATAATCTTCATTCCCGTAGTTGTAGAAGTAATAAAGCAAAAGAAGAGCAAGCGGCAACAAAGTCGACTCCTTTAACGAAGGGTTCACCAAAGAGGACCACTCACCCTCCACACCCGATCCAAATATCCAAATACACGATCCACATGCAAGACTATGGACCGTTCGGATTTCCAAAGGGGATTTGTTCAGCGACAATGTCGCTCACGGCCATACTACCCTGAAAACGCCCGATCTCGTCTGATCTCGGAAGCTAAGCAGGGTTGGGCCTGGTTAGTACCTGGATGGGAGACCGCTTGGGAATACCAGGTGCTGTAAGCATCTTGTCAAAACCATTTTCGACATTTCATGGATGTTCAGCTCCTTTTGACATCCTAAATCATGAAAGACTTCCCTACTCTGCACATCTCACAACATTTTATTGAAGCTCTCCTTCTGATAATCTTCATTCCCGTAGTTGTAGAAGTCATAAAGCAAAAGAAGAGCAAGCGGCAACAAAGTCGACTCCTTTAACGAAGGGTTCTCCAAAGAGGACCCCTCACCCTCCACACCCGATCCTAATATCCAAATACACGATCCACATGCAAGACTATGGACCGTTCGGATTCCCAAAGGGGATTTGTTCAGCGACAATGTTGCTCACGGCCATACTAACCTGAGAACACCCGATCTCGTCTGATCTCGGAAGCTAAGCAGGGTTGGACCTGGTTAGTACCTGGATGGGAGACTGCTTGGGAATACCAGGTGCTGTAAGCATCTTGTCAAAACCATTTTCGACATTTCATGGATGTTCATCTCCTTTTGACCTCCTAAATCATGAAAGACTTCCCTCCTCTGCACATCTCTTAACATTTTATTGAAGCTCTCCTTCTGATAATCTTCATTCCCGTAGTTGTAGAAGTAATAAAGCAAAAGAAGAGCAAGCGGCAACAAAGTCGACTCCTTTAACGAAGGGTTCACCAAAGAGGACCACTCACCCTCCACACCCGATCCAAATATCCAAATACACGATCCACATGCAAGACTATGGACCGTTCGGATTTCCAAAGGGGATTTGTTCAGCAACAATGTTGCTCACGGCCATACTACCCTGAAAACGCCCGATCTCGTCTGATCTCGGAAGCTAAGCAGGGTTGGGCCTGGTTAGTACCTGGATGGGAGACTGCTTGGGAATACCAGGTGCTGTAAGCATCTTGTAAAAACCATTTTCGACATTTCATGGATGTTCATCTCCTTTTGACCTCCTAAATCATGAAAGACTTCCCTCCTCTGCACATCTCACAACATTTTATTGAAGCTCTCCTTCTGATAATCTTCATTCCCGTAGTTGTAGAAGTAATAAAGCAAAAGAAGAGCAAGCGGCAACAAAGTCGACTCCTTTAACGAAGGGTTCTCCAAAGAGGACCCCTCGCCCTCCACACCGGATCCAAATATCCAAATACACGATCCACATGCAAGACTATGGACCGTTTGAATTTCCAAAGGGGATTTATTCAGCGACAATGTTGCTCACGGCCATACTACCCTGAAAACGCTTGGTCTCGTCTGATCTCGGAAGCTAAGCAGGGTTGGGCCTGGTTAGTACCTGAATGGGAGACCGCTTGGGAATACCAGGTGCTGTAAGCATCTTGTCAAAACCATTTTCGACATTTCATGGATGTTCATCTCCTTTTGACATCCTTAATCATGAAAGACTTCCCTCCTCTGCACATCTCACAACATTTTATTGAAGCTCTCCTTCTGATAATCTTCATTCCCGTAGTTGTAGAAGTAATAAAGCAAAAGAAGAGCAAGCGGCAACAAAGTCGACTCCTTTAACGAAGGGTTCTCCAAAGAGGACCCCTCACCCTCCACACCCGATCCAAATATCCAAATACACGATCCACATGCAAGACTATGGACCGTTCGGATTTCCAAAGGGGATTTGTTCAGCGACAATGTTGCTCACGGCCATACTACCCTGAAAACGCCCAATCTCGTCTGATCCCGGAAGCTAAGCAGGGTTTGGCTTGGTTAGTACCTGGATGGGAGACCGCTTGGGAATACCAGGTGCTGTAAGCATCTTGTCAAAACCATTTTCGACATTTCATGGATGTTCATCTCCTTTTGACCTCCTAAATCATGAAAGACTTCCCTCCTCTGCACATCTCACAACATTTTATTGAAGCTCTCCTTCTGATAATCTTCATTCCCGTAGTTGTAGAAGTAATAAAGCAAAAGAATAGCAAGCGGCAACAAAGTCGACTCCTTCAACGAAGGGCTTTCCAAAGAGGACCCCTCGCCCTCCACACCGGATCCAAATATCCAAATACACGATCCACATGCAAGACTATGGACCGTTCGGATTCCCAAAGGGGATTTGTTCAGCGACAATGTTGCTCACGGCCATACTAACCTGAGAACACCCGATCTCGTCTGATCTCGGAAGCTAAGCAGGGTTGGACCTGGTTAGTACCTGGATGGGAGACTGCTTGGGAATACCAGGTGCTGTAAGCATCTTGTCAAAACCATTTTCGACATTTCATGGATGTTCATCTCCTTTTGACCTCCTAAATCATGAAAGACTTCCCTCCTCTGCACATCTCTTAACATTTTATTGAAGCTCTCCTTCTGATAATCTTCATTCCCGTAGTTGTAGAAGTAATAAAGCAAAAGAATAGCAAGCGGCAACAAAGTCGACTCCTTCAACGAAGGGCTTTCCAAAGAGGACCCCTCGCCCTCCACACCGGATCCAAATATCCAAATACACGATCCACATGCAAGACTATGGACCGTTTGAATTTCCAAAGGGGATTTATTCAGCGATAATGTTGCTCACGGCCATACTACCCTGAAAACGCCCGATCTCGTCTGATCTCGGAAGCTAAGCAGGGTTGGGCCTGGTTAGTACCTGGATGGGAGACCGCTTGGGAATACCAGGTGCTGTAAGCATCTTGTCAAAACCATTTTTGACATTTCATGGATGTTCATCTCCTTTTGACCTCCTAAATCATGAAAGACTTCCCTGCTCTGCACATCTCACAACATTTTATTGAAGCTCTCCTTCTGATAATCTTCATTCCCGTAGTTGTAGAAGTCATAAAGCAAAAGAATAGCAAGCGGCAACAAAGTCGACTCCTTCAACTAAGGGCTTTCCAAAGAGGACCCCTCGCCCTCCACACCGGATCCAAATATCCAAATACACGATCCACATGCAAGACTATGGACCGTTTGAATTTCCAAAGGGGATTTATTCAGCAACAATGTTGCTCACGGCCATACTACCCTGAAAACGCCCGATCTCGTCTGATCTTGGAAGCTAAGCAGGGTTGGGCCTGTTTAGTACCTGGATGGGAGACCGCTTGGGAATACCAGGTGCTGTAAGCATCTTGTCAAAACCATTTTCGACATTTCATGGATGTTCATCTCCTTTTGACCTCCTAAATCATGAAAGACTTCCCTCCTCTGCATATCTCACAACATTTTATTGAAGCTCTCCTGATAATCTTCATTCCCGTAGTTGTAGAAGTAATAAAGCAAAAGAAGAGCAAGCGGCAACAAAGTCGACTCCTTCAACGAAGGGCTTTCCAAAGAGGACCCCCCACCCTCCACACCGGATCCAAATATCCAAATACACGATCCACATCCAAGACTATGGACCGTTCGGATTCCCAAAGGGGATTTGTTCAGCGACAATGTTGCTCACGGCCATACTACCCTGAAAACGCCCGATCTCGTCTGATCTTGGAAGCTAAGCAGGGTTGGGCCTGTTTAGTACCTGGATGGGAGACCGCTTGGGAATACCAGGTGCTGTAAGCATCTTGTCAAAACCATTTTCGACATTTCATGGATGTTCATCTCCTTTTGACCTCCTAAATCATGAAAGACTTCCCTCCTCTGCATATCTCACAACATTTTATTGAAGCTCTCCTGATAATCTTCATTCCCGTAGTTGTAGAAGTAATAAAGCAAAAGAAGAGCAAGCGGCAACAAAGTCGACTCCTTCAACGAAGGGCTTTCCAAAGAGGACCCCCCACCCTCCACACCGGATCCAAATATCCAAATACACGATCCACATCCAAGACTATGGACCGTTCGGATTCCCAAAGGGGATTTGTTCAGCGACAATGTTGCTCACGGCCATACTAACCTGAGAACACCCGATCTCGTCTGATCTCGGAAGCTAAGCAGGGTTGGACCTGGTTAGTACCTGGATGGGAGACTGCTTGGGAATACCAGGTGCTGTAAGCATCTTGTCAAAACCATTTTCGACATTTCATGGATGTTCATCTCCTTTTGACCTCCTAAATCATGAAAGACTTCCCTCCTCTGCACATCTCTTAACATTTTATTGAAGCTCTCCTTCTGATAATCTTCATTCCCGTAGTTGTAGAAGTAATAAAGCAAAAGAATAGCAAGCGGCAACAAAGTCGACTCCTTCAACGAAGGGCTTTCCAAAGAGGACCCCTCGCCCTCCACACCGGATCCAAATATCCAAATACACGATCCACATGCAAGACTATGGACCGTTTGAATTTCCAAAGGGGATTTATTCAGCGATAATGTTGCTCACGGCCATACTACCCTGAAAACGCCCGATCTCGTCTGATCTCGGAAGCTAAGCAGGGTTGGGCCTGGTTAGTACCTGGATGGGAGACCGCTTGGGAATACCAGGTGCTGTAAGCATCTTGTCAAAACCATTTTTGACATTTCATGGATGTTCATCTCCTTTTGACCTCCTAAATCATGAAAGACTTCCCTGCTCTGCACATCTCACAACATTTTATTGAAGCTCTCCTTCTGATAATCTTCATTCCCGTAGTTGTAGAAGTCATAAAGCAAAAGAATAGCAAGCGGCAACAAAGTCGACTCCTTCAACTAAGGGCTTTCCAAAGAGGACCCCTCGCCCTCCACACCGGATCCAAATATCCAAATACACGATCCACATGCAAGACTATGGACCGTTTGAATTTCCAAAGGGGATTTATTCAGCAACAATGTTGCTCACGGCCATACTACCCTGAAAACGCCCGATCTCGTCTGATCTTGGAAGCTAAGCAGGGTTGGGCCTGTTTAGTACCTGGATGGGAGACCGCTTGGGAATACCAGGTGCTGTAAGCATCTTGTCAAAACCATTTTCGACATTTCATGGATGTTCATCTCCTTTTGACCTCCTAAATCATGAAAGACTTCCCTCCTCTGCATATCTCACAACATTTTATTGAAGCTCTCCTGATAATCTTCATTCCCGTAGTTGTAGAAGTAATAAAGCAAAAGAAGAGCAAGCGGCAACAAAGTCGACTCCTTCAACGAAGGGCTTTCCAAAGAGGACCCCCCACCCTCCACACCGGATCCAAATATCCAAATACACGATCCACATCCAAGACTATGGACCGTTTGAATTTCCAAAGGGGATTTATTCAGCGACAATGTTGCTCACGGCCATACTACCCTGAAAACGCCCGATCTCGTCTGATCTCGGAAGCTAAGCAGGGTTGGGCCTGGTTAGTACCTGGATGGGAGACCGCTTGGGAATACCAAGTGCTGTAAGCATCTTGTCAAAACCATTTTCGACATTTCATGGATGTTCATCTCCTTTTGACCTCCTAAATCATGAAAGACTTCCCTCCTCTGCACATCTCACAACATTTTATTGAAGCTCTCCTTCTGATAATCTTCATTCCCGTAGTTGTAGAAGTAATAAAGCAAAAGAAGAGCAAGCAGCAACAAAGTCGACGCCTTTAACGAAGGGTTCTCCAAAGAGGACCCCTCGCCCTCCACACCGGATCCAAATATCCAAATACACGATCCACATGCAAGACTATGGACCGTTTGAATTTCCAAAGGGGATTTATTCAGCGACAATGTTGCTCACGGCCATACTACCCTGAAAACGCTTGGTCTCGTCTGATCTCGGAAGCTAAGCAGGGTTGGGCCTGGTTAGTACCTGAATGGGAGACCGCTTGGGAATACCAGGTGCTGTAAGCATCTTGTCAAAACCATTTTCGACATTTCATGGATGTTCATCTCCTTTTGACATCCTTAATCATGAAAGACTTCCCTACTCTGCACATCTCACAACATTTTATTGAAGCTCTCCTTCTGATAATCTTCATTCCCGTAGTTGTAGAAGTAATAAAGCAAAAGAAGAGCAAGCGGCAACAAAGTCGAATCCTTTAACGAAGGGTTCTCCAAAGAGGACCCCTCACCCTCCACACCCGATCCAAATATCCAAATACACGATCCACATGCAAGACTATGGACCGTTCGGATTTCCAAAGGGGATTTGTTCAGCGACAATGTTGCTCACGGCCATACTACCCTGAAAACGTCGATCTCGCCTGATCTCGGAAGCTAAGCAGCGTTGGGCCTGGTTAGTACCTGGATGGGAGACCGCTTGGGAATACCAGTTGCTGTAAGCATCTTGTCAAAACCATTTTCGACATTTCAAGGATGTTCATCTCCTTTTGACCTCCTAAATCATGAAAGACTTCCCTCCTCTGCACATCTCACAACATTTTATTGAAGCTCTCCTTCTGATAATCTTCATTCCCGTAGTTGTAGAAGTAATAAAGCAAAAGAAGAGCAAGCGGCAACAAAGTCGACTCCTTCAACGAAGGGCTTTCCAAAGAGGACCCCTCGCCCTCCACACCGGATCCAAATATCCAAATACACGATCCACATGCAAGACTATGGACCGTTTGAATTTCCAAAGGGGATTTGTTCAGCGACAATCTTGCTCACGGCCATACTACCCTGAAAACGCCCGATCTCGTCTGATCTCGGAAGCTAAGCAGGGTTGGGCCTGGTTAGTACCTGGATGGGAGACTGCTTGGGAATACCAGGTGCTGTAAGCATCTTGTCAAAACCATTTTCGACATTTCATGGATGTTCATCTCCTTTTGACCTCCTAAATCATGAAAGACTTCCCTCCTCTGCACATCTCACAACATTTTATTGAAGCTCTCCTTCTGATAATCTTCATTCCCGTAGTTGTAGAAGTAATAAAGCAAAAGAAGAGCAAGCGGCAACAAAGTCGACTCCTTTAACGAAGGGTTCACCAAAGAGGACCACTCACCCTCCACACCCGATCCAAATATCCAAATACACGATCCACATGCAAGACTATGGACCGTTCGGATTTCCAAAGGGGATTTGTTCAGCGACAATGTCGCTCACGGCCATACTACCCTGAAAACGCCCGATCTCGTCTGATCTCGGAAGCTAAGCAGGGTTGGGCCTGGTTAGTACCTGGATGGGAGACCGCTTGGGAATACCAGGTGCTGTAAGCATCTTGTCAAAACCATTTTCGACATTTCATGGATGTTCAGCTCCTTTTGACATCCTAAATCATGAAAGACTTCCCTACTCTGCACATCTCACAACATTTTATTGAAGCTCTCCTTCTGATAATCTTCATTCCCGTAGTTGTAGAAGTCATAAAGCAAAAGAAGAGCAAGCGGCAACAAAGTCGACTCCTTTAACGAAGGGTTCTCCAAAGAGGACCCCTCACCCTCCACACCCGATCCTAATATCCAAATACACGATCCACATGCAAGACTATGGACCGTTCGGATTCCCAAAGGGGATTTGTTCAGCGACAATGTTGCTCACGGCCATACTAACCTGAGAACACCCGATCTCGTCTGATCTCGGAAGCTAAGCAGGGTTGGACCTGGTTAGTACCTGGATGGGAGACTGCTTGGGAATACCAGGTGCTGTAAGCATCTTGTCAAAACCATTTTCGACATTTCATGGATGTTCATCTCCTTTTGACCTCCTAAATCATGAAAGACTTCCCTCCTCTGCACATCTCTTAACATTTTATTGAAGCTCTCCTTCTGATAATCTTCATTCCCGTAGTTGTAGAAGTAATAAAGCAAAAGAAGAGCAAGCGGCAACAAAGTCGACTCCTTTAACGAAGGGTTCACCAAAGAGGACCACTCACCCTCCACACCCGATCCAAATATCCAAATACACGATCCACATGCAAGACTATGGACCGTTCGGATTTCCAAAGGGGATTTGTTCAGCAACAATGTTGCTCACGGCCATACTACCCTGAAAACGCCCGATCTCGTCTGATCTCGGAAGCTAAGCAGGGTTGGGCCTGGTTAGTACCTGGATGGGAGACTGCTTGGGAATACCAGGTGCTGTAAGCATCTTGTAAAAACCATTTTCGACATTTCATGGATGTTCATCTCCTTTTGACCTCCTAAATCATGAAAGACTTCCCTCCTCTGCACATCTCACAACATTTTATTGAAGCTCTCCTTCTGATAATCTTCATTCCCGTAGTTGTAGAAGTAATAAAGCAAAAGAAGAGCAAGCGGCAACAAAGTCGACTCCTTTAACGAAGGGTTCTCCAAAGAGGACCCCTCGCCCTCCACACCGGATCCAAATATCCAAATACACGATCCACATGCAAGACTATGGACCGTTTGAATTTCCAAAGGGGATTTATTCAGCGACAATGTTGCTCACGGCCATACTACCCTGAAAACGCTTGGTCTCGTCTGATCTCGGAAGCTAAGCAGGGTTGGGCCTGGTTAGTACCTGAATGGGAGACCGCTTGGGAATACCAGGTGCTGTAAGCATCTTGTCAAAACCATTTTCGACATTTCATGGATGTTCATCTCCTTTTGACATCCTTAATCATGAAAGACTTCCCTACTCTGCACATCTCACAACATTTTATTGAAGCTCTCCTTCTGATAATCTTCATTCCCGTAGTTGTAGAAGTAATAAAGCAAAAGAAGAGCAAGCGGCAACAAAGTCGAATCCTTTAACGAAGGGTTCTCCAAAGAGGACCCCTCACCCTCCACACCCGATCCAAATATCCAAATACACGATCCACATGCAAGACTATGGACCGTTCGGATTTCCAAAGGGGATTTGTTCAGCGACAATGTTGCTCACGGCCATACTACCCTGAAAACGTCGATCTCGCCTGATCTCGGAAGCTAAGCAGCGTTGGGCCTGGTTAGTACCTGGATGGGAGACCGCTTGGGAATACCAGTTGCTGTAAGCATCTTGTCAAAACCATTTTCGACATTTCAAGGATGTTCATCTCCTTTTGACCTCCTAAATCATGAAAGACTTCCCTCCTCTGCACATCTCACAACATTTTATTGAAGCTCTCCTTCTGATAATCTTCATTCCCGTAGTTGTAGAAGTAATAAAGCAAAAGAAGAGCAAGCGGCAACAAAGTCGACTCCTTCAACGAAGGGCTTTCCAAAGAGGACCCCTCGCCCTCCACACCGGATCCAAATATCCAAATACACGATCCACATGCAAGACTATGGACCGTTTGAATTTCCAAAGGGGATTTGTTCAGCGATAATCTTGCTCACGGCCATACTACCCTGAAAACGCCCGATCTCGTCTGATCTCGGAAGCTAAGCAGGGTTGGGCCTGGTTAGTACCTGGATGGGAGACTGCTTGGGAATACCAGGTGCTGTAAGCATCTTGTCAAAACCATTTTCGACATTTCATGGATGTTCATCTCCTTTTGACCTCCTAAATCATGAAAGACTTCCCTCCTCTGCACATCTCACAACATTTTATTGAAGCTCTCCTTCTGATAATCTTCATTCCCGTAGTTGTAGAAGTAATAAAGCAAAAGAAGAGCAAGCGGCAACAAAGTCGACTCCTTTAACGAAGGGTTCACCAAAGAGGACCACTCACCCTCCACACCCGATCCAAATATCCAAATACACGATCCACATGCAAGACTATGGACCGTTCGGATTTCCAAAGGGGATTTGTTCAGCGACAATGTCGCTCACGGCCATACTACCCTGAAAACGCCCGATCTCGTCTGATCTCGGAAGCTAAGCAGGGTTGGGCCTGGTTAGTACCTGGATGGGAGACTGCTTGGGAATACCAGGTGCTGTAAGCATCTTGTAAAAACCATTTTCGACATTTCATGGATGTTCATCTCCTTTTGACCTCCTAAATCATGAAAGACTTCCCTCCTCTGCACATCTCACAACATTTTATTGAAGCTCTCCTTCGGATAATCTTCATTCCCGTAGTTGTAGAAGTAATAAAGCAAAAGAAGAGCAAGCGGCAACAAAGTCGACTCCTTTAACGAAGGGTTCTCCAAAGAGGACCCCTCGCCCTCCACACCGGATCCAAATATCCAAATACACGATCCACATGCAAGACTATGGACCGTTCGGATTTCCAAAGGGGATTTGTTCAGCGACAATGTTGCTCACGGCCATACTACCCTGAAAACGCCCGATCTCGTCTGATCTCGGAAGCTAAGCAGGGTTGGGCCTGGTTAGTACCTGGATGGGAGACTGCTTGGGAATACCAGGTGCTGTAAGCATCTTGTAAAAACCATTTTCGACATTTCATGGATGTTCATCTCCTTTTGACCTCCTAAATCATGAAAGACTTCCCTCCTCTGCACATCTCACAACATTTTATTGAAGCTCTCCTTCGGATAATCTTCATTCCCGTAGTTGTAGAAGTAATAAAGCAAAAGAAGAGCAAGCGGCAACAAAGTCGACTCCTTTAACGAAGGGTTCTCCAAAGAGGACCCCTCGCCCTCCACACCGGATCCAAATATCCAAATACACGATCCACATGCAAGACTATGGACCGTTCGGATTTCCAAAGGGGATTTGTTCAGCGACAATGTTGCTCACGGCCATACTACCCTGAAAACGCCCGATCTCGTCTGATCTCGGAAGCTAAGCAGGGTTGGGCCTGGTTAGTACCTGGGTGGGAGACCGCTTGGGAATACCAGGTGCTGTAAGCATCTTGTCAAAACCATTTTCGACATTTCATGGATGTTCAGCTCCTTTTGACCTCCTAAATCATGAAAGACTTCCCTCCTCTGCACATCTCACAACATTTTATTGAAGCTCTCCTTCTGATAATCTTCATTCCCGTAGTTGTAGAAGTAATAAAGCAAAAGAAGAGCAAGCGGCAACAAAGTCGACTCCTTCAACGAAGGGCTTTCCAAAGAGGACCCCTCGCCCTCCACACCGGATCCAAATATCCAAATACACGATCCACATGCAAGACTATGGACCGTTTGAATTTCCAAAGGGGATTATTTCAGCGACAATGTTGCTCACGGCCATACTACCCTGAAAATCCCCGATCTCGTCTGATCTTGGAAGCTAAGCAGGGTTGGGCCTGGTTAGTACCTGGATGGGAGACTGCTTGGGAATACCAGGTGTTGTAAGCATCTTGTCAAAACCATTTTCGACATTTCATGGATGTTCATCTCCTTTTGACCTCCTAAATCATGAAAGACTTCCCTCCTCTGCATATCTCACAACATTTTATTGAAGCTCTCCTGATAATCTTCATTCCCGTAGTTGTAGAAGTAATAAAGCAAAAGAATAGCAAGCGGCAACAAAGTCGACTCCTTCAACGAAGGGCTTTCCAAAGAGGACCCCTCGCCCTCCACACCCGATCCAAATATCCAAATACACGATCCACATGCAAGACTATGGACCGTTCGGATTCCCAAAGGGGATTTGTTCAGCGACAATGTTGCTCACGGCCATACTAGCCTGAGAACACCCGATCTCGTCTGATCTCGGAAGCTAAGCAGGGTTGGGCCTGGTTAGTACCTGGATGGGAGACCGCTTGGGAATACCAGGTGCTGTAAGCATCTTGTCAAAACCATTTTCAACATTTCATGGATGTTCATCTCCTTTTGACCTCCTAAATCATGAAAGACTTCCCTTCTCTGCACATCTCACAACATTTTATTGAAGCTCTCCTTCTGATAATCTTCATTCCCGTGGTTGTAGAAATAATAAAGCAAAAGAAGAGCAAGCGGCAACAAAGTCGACTCCTTTAACGAAGGGTTCTCCAAAGAGGACCCCTCACCCTCCACACCCGATCCAAATATCCAAATACACGATCCACATGCAAGACTATGGACCGTTCGGATTTCCAAAGGGGATTTGTTCAGCGACAATGTTGCTCACGGCCATACTACCCTGAAAACGCCCGATCTCGTCTGATCTCGGAAGCTAAGCAGGGTTGGGCCTGGTTAGTACCTGGATGGGAGACCGCTTGGGAATACCAGGTGCTGTAAGCATCTTGTCAAAACCATTTTCGACCTTTCATGGATGTTCATCTCCTTTTGACCTCCTAAATCATGAAAGACTTCCCTCCTCTGCACATCTCACAACATTTTATTGAAGCTCTCCTTCTGATAATCTTCATTCCCGTAGTTGTAGAAGTAATAAAGCAAAAGAAGAGCAAGCGGCAACAAAGTCGACTCCTTTAACGAAGGGTTCTCCAAAGAGGACCCCTCACCCTCCACACCCGATCCAAATATCCAAATACACGATCCACATGCGAGACTATGGACCGTTCGGATTTCCAAAGGGGATTTGTTCAGCGACAATGTTGCTCACGGCCATACTACCCTGAAAACGCCCGATCTCGTCTGATCTCGGAAGCTAAGCAGGGTTGGGCTTGGTTAGTACCTAGATGGGAGACCGCTTGGGAATACCAGGTGCTGTAAGCATCTTGTCAAAACCATTTTGGACATTTCATGGATGTTCATCTCCTTTTGACCTCCTAAATCATGAAAGACTTCCCTCCTCCGCACATCTCACAACAATTTATTGAAGCTCTCCTTCGGATAATCTTCATTCCCGTAGTTGTAGAAGTAATAAAGCAAAAGAAGAGCAAGCGGCAACAAAGTCGACTCCTTTAACGAAGGGTTCTCCAAAGAGGACCCCTCGCCCTCCACACCGGATCCAAATATCCAAATACACGATCCACATGCAAGACTATGGACCGTTCGGATTTCCAAAGGGGATTTGTTCAGCGACAATGTTGCTCACGGCCATACTACCCTGAAAACGCCCGATCTCGTCTGATCTCGGAAGCTAAGCAGGGTTGGGCCTGGTTAGTACCTGGGTGGGAGACCGCTTGGGAATACCAGGTGCTGTAAGCATCTTGTCAAAACCATTTTCGACATTTCATGGATGTTCAGCTCCTTTTGACATCCTAAATCATGAAAGACTTCCCTACTCTGCACATCTCACAACATTTTATTGAAGCTCTCCTTCTGATAATCTTCATTCCCGTAGTTGTAGAAGTAATAAAGCAAAAGAAGAGCAAGCGGCAACAAAGTCGACTCCTTTAACGAAGGGTTCACCAAAGAGGACCACTCACCCTCCACACCCGATCCAAATATCCAAATACACGATCCACATGCAAGACTATGGACCGTTCGGATTTCCAAAGGGGATTTGTTCAGCAACAATGTTGCTCACGGCCATACTACCCTGAAAACGCCCGATCTCGTCTGATCTCGGAAGCTAAGCAAGGTTGGGCCTGGTTAGTACCTGGATGGGAGACTGCTTGGGAATACCAGGTGCTGTAAGCATCTTGTAAAAACCATTTTCGACATTTCATGGATGTTCATCTCCTTTTGACCTCCTAAATCATGAAAGACTTCCCTCCTCTGCACATCTCACAACATTTTATTGAAGCTCTCCTTCGGATAATCTTCATTCCCGTAGTTGTAGAAGTAATAAAGCAAAAGAAGAGCAAGCGGCAACAAAGTCGACTCCTTTAACGAAGGGTTCTCCAAAGAGGACTCCTCGCCCTCCACACCGGATCCAAATATCCAAATACACGATCCACATGCAAGACTATGGACCGTTCGGATTTCCAAAGGGGATTTGTTCAGCGATAATGTTGCTCACGGCCATACTACCCTGAAAACGCCCGATCTCGTCTGATCTCGGAAGCTAAGCAGGGTTGGGCCTGGTTAGTACCTGGGTGGGAGACCGCTTGGGAATACCAGGTGCTGTAAGCATCTTGTCAAAACCATTTTCGACATTTCATGGATGTTCAGCTCCTTTTGACCTCCTAAATCATGAAAGACTTCCCTCCTCTGCACATCTCACAACATTTTATTGAAGCTCTCCTTCTGATAATCTTCATTCCCGTAGTTGTAGAAGTAATAAAGCAAAAGAAGAGCAAGCGGCAACAAAGTAGACTCCTTCAACGAAGGGCTTTCCAAAGAGGACCCCTCGCCCTCCACACCGGATCCAAATATCCAAATACACGATCCACATGCAAGACTATGGACCGTTTGAATTTCCAAAGGGGATTATTTCAGCGACAATGTTGCTCACGGCCATACTACCCTGAAAATCCCCGATCTCGTCTGATCTTGGAAGCTAAGCAGGGTTGGGCCTGGTTAGTACCTGGATGGGAGACTGCTTGGGAATACCAGGTGTTGTAAGCATCTTGTCAAAACCATTTTCGACATTTCATGGATGTTCATCTCCTTTTGACCTCCTAAATCATGAAAGACTTCCCTCCTCTGCATATCTCACAACATTTTATTGAAGCTCTCCTGATAATCTTCATTCCCGTAGTTGTAGAAGTAATAAAGCAAAAGAATAGCAAGCGGCAACAAAGTCGACTCCTTCAACGAAGGGCTTTCCAAAGAGGACCCCTCGCCCTCCACACCCGATCCAAATATCCAAATACACGATCCACATGCAAGACTATGGACCGTTCGGATTCCCAAAGGGGATTTGTTCAGCGACAATGTTGCTCACGGCCATACTAGCCTGAGAACACCCGATCTCGTCTGATCTCGGAAGCTAAGCAGGGTTGGGCCTGGTTAATACCTGGATGGGAGACCGCTTGGGAATACCAGGTGCTGTAAGCATCTTGTCAAAACCATTTTCGACATTTCATGGATGTTCATCTCCTTTTGACCTCCTAAATCATGAAAGACTTCCCTTCTCTGCACATCTCACAACATTTTATTGAAGCTCTCCTTCTGATAATCTTCATTCCCGTGGTTGTAGAAATAATAAAGCAAAAGAAGAGCAAGCGGCAACAAAGTTGACTCCTTTAACGAAGGGTTCTCCAAAGAGGACCCCTCACCCTCCACACCCGATCCAAATATCCAAATACACGATCCACATGCAAGACTATGGACCGTTCGGATTTCCAAAGGGGATTTGTTCAGCGACAATGTTGCTCACGGCCATACTACCCTGAAAACGCCCGATCTCGTCTGATCTCGGAAGCTAAGCAGGGTTGGGCCTGGTTAGTACCTGGATGGGAGACCGCTTGGGAATACCAGGTGCTGTAAGCATCTTGTCAAAACCATTTTCGACCTTTCATGGATGTTCATCTCCTTTTGACCTCCTAAATCATGAAAGACTTCCCTCCTCTGCACATCTCACAACATTTTATTGAAGCTCTCCTTCTGATAATCTTCATTCCCGTAGTTGTAGAAGTAATAAAGCAAAAGAAGAGCAAGCGGCAACAAAGTCGACTCCTTTAACGAAGGGTTCTCCAAAGAGGACCCCTCACCCTCCACACCCGATCCAAATATCCAAATACACGATCCACATGCAAGACTATGGACCGTTCGGATTTCCAAAGGGGATTTGTTCAGCGACAATGTTGCTCACGGCCATACTACCCTGAAAACGCCCGATCTCGTCTGATCTCGGAAGCTAAGCAGGGTTGGGCTTGGTTAGTACCTAGATGGGAGACCGCTTGGGAATACCAGGTGCTGTAAGCATCTTGTCAAAACCATTTTGGACATTTCATGGATGTTCATCTCCTTTTGACCTCCTAAATCATGAAAGACTTCCCTCCTCCGCACATCTCACAACATTTTATTGAAGCTCTCCTTCTGATAATCTTCATTCCCGTAGTTGTAGAAGTAATAAAGCAAAAGAAGAGCAAGCGGCAACAAAGTCGACTCCTTTAACGAAGGGTTCTCCAAAGAGGACCCCTCACCCTCCACACCCAATCCAAATATCCAAATACACGATCCACATGCAAGACTATGGACCGTTCGGATTTCCAAAGGGGATTTGTTCAGCAACAATGTTGATCACGGCCATTCTACCCTGAAAACGCCCGATCTCGTCTGATCTCGGAAGCTAAGCAGGGTTGGGCCTGGTTAGTACCTGGATGGGAGACCGCTTGGGAATACCAGGTGCTGTAAGCATCTTGTCAAAACCATTTTCGACATTTCATGGATGTTCATCTCCTTTTGACCTCCTAAATCATGAAAGACTTCCCTCCTCTGCATATCTCACAACATTTTATTGAAGCTCTCCTGATAATCTTCATTCCCGTAGTTGTAGAAGTAATAAAGCAAAATAATAGCAAGCGGCAACAAAGTCGACTCCTTCAACGAAGGGCTTTCCAAAGAGGACCCCTCGCCCTCCACACCGGATCCAAATATCCAAATACACGATCCACATGCAAGACTATGGACTGTTCGGATTTCCAAAGGGGATTTGTTCAGCGCCAATGTTGCTCACGGCCATACTACCCTGAAAATGCCCAATCTCGTCTGATCTCGGAAGCTAAGCAGGGTTGGGCCTGGTTAGTACCTGGATGGGAGACTGCTTGGGAATACCAGGTGCTGTAAGCATCTTGTCAAAACCTTTTTCGACATTTCATGGATGTTCATCTCCTTTTGACATCCTAAATCATGAAAGACTTCCCTACTCTGCACATCTCACAACATTTTATTGAAGCTCTCCTTCTGATAATCTTCATTCCCGTAGTTGTAGAAATAATAAAGCAAAAGAAGAGCAAGCGGCAACAAAGTCGACTCCTTTAACGAAGGGTTCACCAAAGAGGACCACTCACCCTCCACACCCGATCCAAATATCCAAATACACGATCCACATGCAAGACTATGGACCATTCGGATTTCCAAAGGGGATTTGTTCAGCGACAATGTTACTCACGGCCATACTACCCTGAAAACGCCCGATCTCGTCTGGTCTCGGAAGCTAAGCAGGGTTTGGCCTGGTTAGTACCTGGATGGGAGACCGCTTGGGAATACCAGGTGCTGTAAGCATCTTGTCAAAACCATTTTCGACATTACATTTCATGGATGTTCATCTCCTTTTGACCTCCTAAATCATGAAAGACTTCCCTCCTCTGCACATCTCCCAACATTTTATTGAAGCTCTCCTTCTGATAATCTTCATTCCCGTAGTTGTAGAAGTCATAAAGCAAAAGAAGAGCAAGCGGCAACAAAGTCGACTCCTTTAACGAAGGGTTCTCCAAAGAGGACCCCTCACCCTCCACACCCGATCCAAATATCCAAATACACGATCCACATGCAAGACTATGGACCGTTCGGATTTCCAAAGGGGATTTGTTCAGCGACAATGTTGCTCACGGCCATACTACCCTGAAAACGCCCGATCTCGTCTGATCTCGGAAGCTAAGCAGGGTTGGGCCTGGTTAGTACCCTGATGGGAGACCGCTTGGGAATACCAGGTGCTGTAAGCATCTTGTCAAAACCATTTTCGACATTTCATGGATGTTCATCTCCTTTTGACCTCCTAAATCATGAAAGACTTCCCTCCTCTGCATATCTCACAACATTTTATTGAAGCTCTCCTGATAATCTTCATTCCCGTAGTTGTAGAAGTAATAAAGCAAAAGAAGAGCAAGCGGCAACAAAGTCGACTCCTTTAACGAAGGGTTCACCAAAGAGGACCACTCACCCTCCACACCCGATCCAAATATCCAAATACACGATCCACATGCAAGACTATGGACCGTTCGGATTTCCAAAGGGGATTTGTTCAGCGATAATGTTGCTCACGTCTATACTACCCTGAAAACGCCCGATCTCGTCTGATCTCAGAAGCTAAGCAGGGTTGGGCCTGGTTAGTACGTGGATGGGAGACTGCTTGGGAATACCAGGTGCTGTAAGCATCTTGTCAAAACCATTTTCGACATTTCATGGATGTTCATCTCCTTTTGACCTCCTAAATCATGAAAGACTTCCCTCCTCTGCACATCACACAACATTTTATTGAAGCTCTCCTTCTGATAATCTTCATTCCCGTAGTTGTAGAAGTAATAAAGCAAAAGAAGAGCAAGCGGCAACAAAGTCGACTCCTTTAACGAAGGGTTCTCCAAAGAGGACCACTCACCCTCCACACCCGATCCAAATATCCAAATACACGATCCACATGCAAGACTATGGACCGTTCGGATTTCCAAAGAGGATTTGTTCAGCGACAGTGTTGCTCACGGCCATACTACCCTGAGAACGCCCGATCTCGTCTGATCTCGGAAGCTAAGCAGGGTTGGGCCTGGTTAGTACCTGGATGGGACACCGCTTGGGAGTACCAGGTGCTGTAAGCATCTTGTCAAAACCATTTTCGACATTTCATGGATGTTCATCTCCTTTTGACCTCCTAAATCATGAAAGACTTCCCTCCTCTGCATATCTCACAACATTTTATTGAAGCTCTCCTGATAATCTTCATTCCCGTAGTTGTAGAAGTAATAAAGCAAAAGAAGAGCAAGCGGCAACAAAGTCGACTCCTTTAACGAAGGGTTCTCCAAAGAGGACCCCTCACCCTCCACACCCGATCCAAATATCCAAATACACGAGCCACATGCAAGACTATGGACCGTTCGGATTTCCAAAGGGGATTTGTTCAGCGACAGTGTTGCTCACGGCCATACTACCCTGAAAACGCCCGATCTCGTCTGATCTCGGAAGCTAAGCAGGGTTGGGCCTGGTTAGTACCTGGATTGGAGACCGCTTGGGAATACCAGGTGCTGTAAGCATCTTGTCAAAACCATTTTCGACATTTCATGGATGTTCAGCTCCTTTTGACATCCTAAATCATGAAAGACTTCCCTACTCTGCACATCTCACAACATTTTATTGAAGCTCTCCTTCTGATAATCTTCATTCCCGTAGTTGTAGAAGTAATAAAGCAAAAGAAGAGCAAGCGGCAACAAAGTCGACTCCTTTAACGAAGGGTTCAACAAAGAGGACCACTCACCCTCCACACCCGATCCAAATATCCAAATACACGATCCACATGCAAGACTATGGACCGTTCGGATTTCCAAAGGGGATTTGTTCAGCAATAATGTTGCTCACGGCCATACTACCCTGAAAACGCCCGATCTCGTCTGATCTCGGAAGCTAAGCAGGGTTGGGCCTGGTTAGTACCTGGATGGGAGACCGCTTGGGAATACCAGGTGCTGTAAGCATCTTGTCAAAACCATTTTCGACATTTCATGGATGTTCCTCTCCTTTTGACCTCCTAAATCATGAAAGACTTCCCTCCTCTGCACATCTCACAACATTTTATTGAAGCTCTCCTTCTGATAATCTTCATTCCCGTAGTTGTAGAAATAATAAAGCAAAAGAAGAGCAAGCGGCAACAAAGTCGACTCCTTTAACGAAGGGTTCACCAAAGAGGACCACTCACCCTCCACACCCGATCCAAATATCCAAATACACGATCCACATGCAAGACTATGGACCGTTCGGATTTCCAAAGGGGATTTGTTCAGCGACAATGTTGCTCACGGCCATACTACCCTGAAAACGCCCGATCTCGTCTGAGCTCGGAAGATAAGCAGGGTTGGGCCTGGTTAGTACCTAGATGGGAGACCTTCTGGGAATACCAGGTGCTGTAAGCATCTTGTCAAAACCATTTCCGACATTTCATGGATGTTCATCTCCTTTTGACCTCCTAAATCATGAAAGACTTCCCTCCTCTGCACATCTCACAACATTTTATTGAAGCTCTCCTTCTGATAATCTTCATTCCCGTAGTTGTAGAAGTAATAAAGCAAAAGAAGAGCAAGCGGCAACAAAGTCGACTCCTTTAACGAAGGGTTCTCCAAAGAGGACCCCTCGCCCTCACCACCGGATCCAAATATCCAAATACACGATCCACATGCAAGACTATGGACCGTTCGGATTTCCAAAGGGGATTTGTTCAGCGACAATGTTGCTCACGGCCATACTACCCTGAAAACGCCCGATCTCGTCTGATCTCGGAAGCTAAGCAGGGTTGGGCCTGGTTAGTACCTGGATGGGAGAACGCTTGGGAATATCAGGTGCTGTAAGCATCTTGTCAAAACCATTTTCGACATTTCATGGATGTTCATCTCCTTTTGACCTCCTAAATCATGAAAGACTTCCCTCCTCTGCGTATCTCACAACATTTTATTGAAGCTCTCCTGATAATCTTCATTCCTGTAGTTGTAGAAGTAATAAAGCAAAAGAAGAGCAAGCGGCAACAAAGTCGACTCCTTTAACGAAGGGTTCACCAAAGAGGACCACTCACCCTCCACACCCGATCCAAATATCCAAATACACGATCCACATGCAAGACTATGGACCGTTCGGATTTCCAAAGGGGATTTGTTCAGCGACAATGTTGCTCACGGCCATACTACCCTGAAAACGCCCGATCTCGTCTGATCTCAGAAGCTAAGCAGGGTTGGGCCTGATTAGTACCTGGATGGGAGACCGCTTGGGAATACCAGGTGCTGTAAGCATCTTGTCAAAACCATTTTCGACATTTCATGGATGTTCATCTCCTTTTGACCTCCTAAATCATGAAAGACTTCCCTCCTCTGCACATCTCACAACATTTTATTGAAGCTCTCCTTCTGATAATCTTCATTCCCGTAGTTGTAGAAGTAATAAGGCAAAAGAAGAGCAAGCGGCAACAAAGTCGACTCCTTTAACGAAGGGTTCTCCAAAGAGGACCCCTCACCCTCCACACCCGATCCAAATATCCAAATACACGATCCACATGCAAGACTATGGACCGTTCGGATTTCCAAAGGGGATTTGTTCAGCGACAATGTTGCTCACGGCCATACTACCCTGAAAACGCCCGATCTCGTCTGATCTCGGAAGCTAAGCAGGGTTGGGCCTGGTTAGTACCTGGATGGGAGACCGCTTGGGAATACCAGGTGCTGTAAGCATCTTGTCAAAACCATTTTCGACATTTCATGGATGTTCATCTCCTTTTGACATCCTAAATCATGAAAGACTTCCCTACTCTGCACATCTCACAACATTTTATTGAAGCTCTCCTTCTGATAATCTTCATTCCCGTAGTTGTAGAAATAATAAAGCAAAAGAAGAGCAAGCGGCAACAAAGTCGACTCCTTTAAAGAAGGGTTCACCAAAGAGGACCACTCACCCTCCACACCCGATCCAAATATCCAAATACACGATCCACATGCAAGACTATGGACCGTTCGGATTTCCAAAGGGGATTTGTTCAGCGACAATGTTGCTCACGGCCATACTACCCTGAAAACGCCCGATCTCGTCTGATCTCGGAAGATAAGCAGGGTTGGGCCTGGTTAGTACCTAAATGGGAGACCTTTTGGGAATACCAGGTGCTGTAAGCATCTTGTCAAAACCATTTTCGACATTTCATGGATGTTCATCTCCTTTTGACCTCCTAAATCATGAAAGACTTCCCTCCTCTGCACATCTCACAACATTTTATTGAAGCTCTCCTGATAATCTTCATTCCCGTAGTTGTAGAAATAATAAAGCAAAAGAAGAGCAAGCGGCAACAAAGTCGACTCCTTTAACGAAGGGTTCTCCAAAGAGGACCCCTCACCCTCCACACCCGATCCAAATATCCAAATACACGATCCACATGCAAGACTATGGACCGTTCGGATTTCCAAAGGGGATTTGTTCAGCGACAATGTTGCTCACGGCCATACTACCCTGAAAACGCCCGATCTCGTCTGATCTCGGAAGATAAGCAGGGTTGGGCCTGGTTAGTACCTAGATGGGAGACCTTTTGGGAATACCAGGTGCTGTAAGCATCTTGTCAAAACCATTTTCGACATTTCATGGATGTTCATCTCCTTTTGACCTCCTAAATCATGAAAGACTTCCCTCCTCTGCACATCTCACAACATTTTATTGAAGCTCTCCTTCTGATAATCTTCATTCCCGTAGTTGTAGAAGTAATAAAGCAAAAGAAGAGCAAGCGGCAACAAAGTCGACTCCTTTAACGAAGGGTTCTCCAAAGAGGACCCCTCGCCCTCCACACCGGATCCAAATATCCAAATACACGATCCACATGCAAGACTATGGACCGTTCGGATTTCCAAAGGGGATTTGTTCAGCGACAATGTTGCTCACGGCCATACTACCCTGAAAACGCTTGGTCTCGTCTGATCTCGGAAGCTAAGCAGGGTTGGGCCTGGTTAGTACCTGGATGGGAGAACGCTTGGGAATATCAGGTGCTGTAAGCATCTTGTCAAAACCATTTTCGACATTTCATGGATGTTCATCTCCTTTTGACCTCCTAAATCATGAAAGACTTCCCTCCTCTGCGTATCTCACAACATTTTATTGAAGCTCTCCTGATAATCTTCATTCCTGTAGTTGTAGAAGTAATAAAGCAAAAGAAGAGCAAGCGGCAACAAAGTCGACTCCTTTAACGAAGGGTTCACCAAAGAGGACCACTCACCCTCCACACCCGATCCAAATATCCAAATACACGATCCACATGCAAGACTATGGACCGTTCGGATTTCCAAAGGGGATTTGTTCAGCGACAATGTTGCTCACGGCCATACTACCCTGAAAACGCCCGATCTCGTCTGATCTCAGAAGCTAAGCAGGGTTGGGCCTGATTAGTACCTGGATGGGAGACCGCTTGGGAATACCAGGTGCTGTAAGCATCTTGTCAAAACCATTTTCGACATTTCATGGATGTTCATCTCCTTTTGACCTCCTAAATCATGAAAGACTTCCCTCCTCTGCACATCTCACAACATTTTATTGAAGCTCTCCTTCTGATAATCTTCATTCCCGTAGTTGTAGAAGTAATAAGGCAAAAGAAGAGCAAGCGGCAACAAAGTCGACTCCTTTAACGAAGGGTTCTCCAAAGAGGACCCCTCACCCTCCACACCCGATCCAAATATCCAAATACACGATCCACATGCAAGACTATGGACCGTTCGGATTTCCAAAGGGGATTTGTTCAGCGACAATGTTGCTCACGGCCATACTACCCTGAAAACGCCCGATCTCGTCTGATCTCGGAAGCTAAGCAGGGTTGGGCCTGGTTAGTACCTGGATGGGAGACCGCTTGGGAATACCAGGTGCTGTAAGCATCTTGTCAAAACCATTTTCGACATTTCATGGATGTTCATCTCCTTTTGACATCCTAAATCATGAAAGACTTCCCTACTCTGCACATCTCACAACATTTTATTGAAGCTCTCCTTCTGATAATCTTCATTCCCGTAGTTGTAGAAATAATAAAGCAAAAGAAGAGCAAGCGGCAACAAAGTCGACTCCTTTAAAGAAGGGTTCACCAAAGAGGACCACTCACCCTCCACACCCGATCCAAATATCCAAATACACGATCCACATGCAAGACTATGGACCGTTCGGATTTCCAAAGGGGATTTGTTCAGCGACAATGTTGCTCACGGCCATACTACCCTGAAAACGCCCGATCTCGTCTGATCTCGGAAGATAAGCAGGGTTGGGCCTGGTTAGTACCTAAATGGGAGACCTTTTGGGAATACCAGGTGCTGTAAGCATCTTGTCAAAACCATTTTCGACATTTCATGGATGTTCATCTCCTTTTGACCTCCTAAATCATGAAAGACTTCCCTCCTCTGCACATCTCACAACATTTTATTGAAGCTCTCCTGATAATCTTCATTCCCGTAGTTGTAGAAATAATAAAGCAAAAGAAGAGCAAGCGGCAACAAAGTCGACTCCTTTAACGAAGGGTTCTCCAAAGAGGACCCCTCACCCTCCACACCCGATCCAAATATCCAAATACACGATCCACATGCAAGACTATGGACCGTTCGGATTTCCAAAGGGGATTTGTTCAGCGACAATGTTGCTCACGGCCATACTACCCTGAAAACGCCCGATCTCGTCTGATCTCGGAAGATAAGCAGGGTTGGGCCTGGTTAGTACCTAGATGGGAGACCTTTTGGGAATACCAGGTGCTGTAAGCATCTTGTCAAAACCATTTTCGACATTTCATGGATGTTCATCTCCTTTTGACCTCCTAAATCATGAAAGACTTCCCTCCTCTGCACATCTCACAACATTTTATTGAAGCTCTCCTTCTGATAATCTTCATTCCCGTAGTTGTAGAAGTAATAAAGCAAAAGAAGAGCAAGCGGCAACAAAGTCGACTCCTTTAACGAAGGGTTCTCCAAAGAGGACCCCTCGCCCTCCACACCGGATCCAAATATCCAAATACACGATCCACATGCAAGACTATGGACCGTTCGGATTTCCAAAGGGGATTTGTTCAGCGACAATGTTGCTCACGGCCATACTACCCTGAAAACGCCCGATCTCGTCTGATCTCGGAAGCTAAGCAGGTTTGGGCCTGGTTAGTACCTGGATGGGAGAACGCTTGGGAATATCAGGTGCTGTAAGCATCTTGTCAAAACCATTTTCGACATTTCATGGATGTTCATCTCCTTTTGACCTCCTAAATCATGAAAGACTTCCCTCCTCTGCATATCTCACAACATTTTATTGAAGCTCTCCTGATAATCTTCATTCCCGTAGTTGTAGAAGTAATAAAGCAAAAGAAGAGCAAGCGGCAACAAAGTCGACTCCTTTAACGAAGGGTTCACCAAAGAGGACCACTCACCCTCCACACCCGATCCAAATATCCAAATACACGATCCACATGCAAGACTATGGAACGTTCGGATTTCCAAAGGGGATTTGTTCAGCGACAATGTTGCTCACGGCCATACTACCCTGAAAACGCCCGATCTCGTCTGATCTCAGAAGCTAAGCAGGGTTGGGCCTGATTAGTACCTGGATGGGAGACCGCTTGGGAATACCAGGTGCTGTAAGCATCTTGTCAAAACCATTTTCGACATTTCATGGATGTTCATCCCCTTTTGACCTCCTAAATCATGAAAGACTTCCCTCCTCTGCACATCTCACAACATTTTATTGAAGCTCTCCTTCTGATAATCTTCATTCCCGTAGTTGTAGAAGTAATAAGGCAAAAGAAGAGCAAGCGGCAACAAAGTCGACTCCTTTAACGAAGGGTTCTCCAAAGAGGACCCCTCACCCTCCACACCCGATCCAAATATCCAAATACACGATCCACATGCAAGACTATGGACCGTTCGGATTTCCAAAGGGGATTTGTTCAGCGACAATGTTGCTCACGGCCATACTACCCTGAAAACGCCCGATCTCGTCTGATCTCGGAAGCTAAGCAGGGTTGGGCCTGGTTAGTACCTGGATGGGAGACCGCTTGGGAATATCAGGTGCTGTAAGCATCTTGTCAAAACCATTTTCGACATTTCATGGATGTTCATCTCCTTTTGACCTCCTAAATCATGAAAGACTTCCCTCCTCTGCACATCTCACAACATTTTATTGAAGCTCTCCTTCTGATAATCTTCATTCCCGTAGTTGTAGAAATAATAAAGCAAAAGAAGAGCAAGCGGCAACAAAGTCGACTCCTTTAAAGGAGGGTTCACCAAAGAGGACCACTCACCCTCCACACCCGATCCAAATATCCAAATACACGATCCACATGCAAGACTATGGACCGTTCGGATTTCCAAAGGGGATTTGTTCAGCGACAATGTTGCTCACGGCCATACTACCCTGAAAACGCCCGATCTCGTCTGATCTCGGAAGATAAGCAGGGTTGGGCCTGGTTAGTACCTAAATGGGAGACCTTTTGGGAATACCAGGTGCTGTAAGCATCTTGTCAAAACCATTTTCGACATTTCATGGATGTTCATCTCCTTTTGACCTCCTAAATCATGAAAGACTTCCCTCCTCTGCACATCTCACAACATTTTATTGAAGCTCTCCTTCTGATAATCTTCATTCCCGTAGTTGTAGAAGTAATAAGGCAAAAGAAGAGCAAGCGGCAACAAAGTCGACTCCTTTAACGAAGGGTTCTCCAAAGAGGACCACTCACCCTCCACACCCGATCCAAATATCCAAATACACGATCCACATGCAAGACTATGGACCGTTCGGATTTCCAAAGGGGATTTGTTCAGCAATAATGTTGCTCACGGCCATACTACCCTGAAAACGCCCGATCTCGTCTGATCTCGGAAGCTAAGCAGGGTTGGGCCTGGTTAGTACCTGGATAGGAGACCGCTTGGGAATACCAGGTGCTGTAAGCATCTTGTCAAAACCATTTTCGACATTTCATGGATGTTCATCTCCTTTTGACCTCCTAAATCATGAAAGACTTCCCTCCTCTGCACATCTCACAACATTTTATTGAAGCTCTCCTTCTGATAATCTTCATTCCCGTAGTTGTAGAAATAATAAAGCAAAAGAAGAGCAAGCGGCAACAAAGTCGACTCCTTTAACGAAGGGTTCACCAAAGAGGACCACTCACCCTCCACACCCGATCCAAATATCCAAATACACGATCCACATGCAAGACTATGGACCGTTCGGATTTCCAAAGGGGATTTGTTCAGCGACAATGTTGCTCACGGCCATACTACCCTGATAACGCCCGATCTCGTCTGATCTCGGAAGATAAGCAGGGTTGGGCCTGGTTAGTACCTAGATGGGAGACCTTCTGGGAATACCAGGTGCTGTAAGCATCTTGTCAAAACCATTTCCGACATTTCATGGATGTTCATCTCCTTTTGACCTCCTAAATCATGAAAGACTTCCCTCCTCTGCACATCTCACAACATTTTATTGAAGCTCTCCTTCTGATAATCTTCATTCCCGTAGTTGTAGAAGTAATAAAGCAAAAGAAGAGCAAGCGGCAACAAAGTCGACTCCTTTAACGAAGGGTTCTCCAAAGAGGACCCCTCGCCCTCCACACCGGATCCAAATATCCAAATACACGATCCACATGCAAGACTATGGACCGTTCGGATTTCCAAAGGGGATTTGTTCAGCGACAATGTTGCTCACGGCCATACTACCCTGAAAACGCCCGATCTCGTCTGATCTCGGAAGCTAAGCAGGGTTGGGCCTGGTTAGTACCTGGATGGGAGAACGCTTGGGAATATCAGGTGCTGTAAGCATCTTGTCAAAACCATTTTCGACATTTCATGGATGTTCATCTCCTTTTGACCTCCTAAATCATGAAAGACTTCCCTCCTCTGCATATCTCACAACATTTTATTGAAGCTCTCCTGATAATCTTCATTCCCGTAGTTGTAGAAGTAATAAAGCAAAAGAAGAGCAAGCGGCAACAAAGTCGACTCCTTTAACGAAGGGTTCACCAAAGAGGACCACTCACCCTCCACACCCGATCCAAATATCCAAATACACGATCCACATGCAAGACTATGGACCGTTCGGATTTCCAAAGGGGATTTGTTCAGCGACAATGTTGCTCACGGCCATACTACCCTGAAAACGCCCAATCTCGTCTGATCTCAGAAGCTAAGCAGGGTTGGGCCTGATTAGTACCTGGATGGGAGACTGCTTGGGAATACCAGGTGCTGTAAGCATCTTGTCAAAACCATTTTCGACATTTCATGGATGTTCATCTCCTTTTGACCTCCTAAATCATGAAAGACTTCCCTCCTCTGCACATCTCACAACATTTTATTGAAGCTCTCCTTCTGATAATCTTCATTCCCGTAGTTGTAGAAATAATAAAGCAAAAGAAGAGCAAGCGGCAACAAAGTCGACTCCTTTAAAGAAGGGTTCACCAAAGAGGACCACTCACCCTCCACACCCGATCCAAATATCCAAATACACGATCCACATGCAAGACTATGGACCGTTCGGATTTCCAAAGGGGATTTGTTCAGCGACAATGTTGCTCACGGCCATACTACCCTGAAAACGCCCGATCTCGTCTGATCTCGGAAGATAAGCAGGGTTGGGCCTGGTTAGTACCTAAATGGGAGACCTTTTGGGAATACCAGGTGCTGTAAGCATCTTGTCAAAACCATTTTCGACATTTCATGGATGTTCATCTCCTTTTGACCTCCTAAATCATGAAAGACTTCCCTCCTCTGCACATCTCACAACATTTTATTGAAGCTCTCCTTCTGATAATCTTCATTCCCGTAGTTGTAGAAGTAATAAGGCAAAAGAAGAGCAAGCGGCAACAAAGTCGACTCCTTTAACGAAGGGTTCTCCAAAGAGGACCCCTCACCCTCCACACCCGATCCAAATATCCAAATACACGATCCACATGCAAGACTATGGACCGTTCGGATTTCCAAAGGGGATTTGTTCAGCGACAATGTTGCTCACGGCCATACTACCCTGAAAACGCCCGATCTCGTCTGATCTCGGAAGCGAAGCAGGGTTGGGCCTGGTTAGTACCTGGATCGGAGACCACTTGGGAATACCAGGTGCTGTAAGCATCTTGTCAAAACCATTTTCGACATTTCATGGATGTTCATCTCCTTTTGACATCCTAAATCATGAAAGACTTCCCTACTCTGCACATCTCACAACATTTTATTGAAGCTCTCCTTCTGATAATCTTCATTCCCGTAGTTGTAGAAATAATAAAGCAAAAGAAGAGCAAGCGGCAACAAAGTCGACTCCTTTAAAGAAGGGTTCACCAAAGAGGACCACTCACCCTCCACACCCGATCCAAATATCCAAATACACGATCCACATGCAAGACTATGGACCGTTCGGATTTCCAAAGGGGATTTGTTCAGCGACAATGTTGCTCACGGCCATACTACCCTGAAAACGCCCGATCTCGTCTGATCTCGGAAGATAAGCAGGGTTGGGCCTGGTTAGTACCTAAATGGGAGACCTTTTGGGAATACCAGGTGCTGTAAGCATCTTGTCAAAACCATTTTCGACATTTCATGGATGTTCATCTCCTTTTGACCTCCTAAATCATGAAAGACTTCCCTCCTCTGCACATCTCACAACATTTTATTGAAGCTCTCCTTCTGATAATCTTCATTCCCGTAGTTGTAGAAATAATAAAGCAAAAGAAGAGCAAGCGGCAACAAAGTCGACTCCTTTAACGAAGGGTTCTCCAAAGAGGACCCCTCACCCTCCACACCCGATCCAAATATCCAAATACACGATCCACATGCAAGACTATGGACCGTTCGGATTTCCAAAGGGGATTTGTTCAGCGACAATGTTGCTCACGGCCATACTACCCTGAAAACGCCCGATCTCGTCTGATCTCGGAAGATAAGCAGGGTTGGGCCTGGTTAGTACCTAGATGGGAGACCTTTTGGGAATACCAGGTGCTGTAAGCATCTTGTCAAAACCATTTTCGACATTTCATGGATGTTCATCTCCTTTTGATCTCCTAAATCATGAAAGACTTCCCTCCTCTGCACATCTCACAACATTTTATTGAAGCTCTCCTTCTGATAATCTTCATTCCCGTAGTTGTAGAAGTAATAAAGCAAAAGAAGAGCAAGCGGCAACAAAGTCGACTCCTTTAACGAAGGGTTCTCCAAAGAGGACCCCTCGCCCTCCACACCGGATCCATATATCCAAATACACGATCCACATGCAAGACTATGGACCGTTCGGATTTCCAAAGGGGATTTGTTCAGCGACTATGTTGCTCACGGCCATACTACCCTGAAAACGCCCGATCTTGTCTGATCTCAGAAGCTAAGCAGGGTTGGGCCTGATTAGTACCTGGATGGGAGACCGCTTGGGAATACCAGGTGCTGTAAGCATCTTGTCAAAACCATTTTCGACATTTCATGGATGTTCATCTCCTTTTGACCTCCTAAATCATGAAAGACTCCCTCCTCTGCACATCTCACAACATTTTATTGAAGCTCTCCTTCTGATAATCTTCATTCCCGTAGTTGTACAAGTAATAAAGCAAAAGAAGAGCAAGCGGCAACAAAGTCGACTCCTTTAACGAAGGGTTCTCCAAAGAGGACCCCTCACCCTCCAAACCCGATCCAAAGATCCAAATACACGATCCACATGCAAGACTATGGACCGTTCGGATTTCCAAAGGGGATTTGTTCAGCGACAATGTTGCTCATGGCCATACTACCCTGAAAACGCCCGATCTCGTCTGATCTCAGAAGCTAAGCAGGTTTGGGCCTGGTTAGTACCTGGATGGGAGACCGCTTGGGAATACCAGGTGCTGTAAGCATCTTGTCAAAACCATTTTCGACATTTCATGGATGTTCATCTCCTTTTGACATCCTAAATCATGAAAGACTTCCCTACTCTGCACATCTCACAACATTTTATTGAAGCTCTCCTTCTGATAATCTTCATTCCCGTAGTTGTAGAAATAATAAAGCAAAAGAAGAGCAAGCGGCAACAAAGTCGACTCCTTTAACGAAGGGTTCACCAAAGAGGACCACTCACCCTCCACACCCGATCCAAATATCCAAATACACGATCCACATGCAAGACTATGGACCGTTCGGATTTCCAAAGGGGATTTGTTCAGCAATAATGTTGCTCACGGCCATACTACCCTGAAAACGCCCGATCTTGTCTGATCTCGGAAGCTAAGCAGGGTTGGGCCTGGTTAGTACATGGATGGGAGACCGCTTGGGAATACCAGGTGCTTTAAGCATCTTGTCAAAACCATTTTCGACATTTCATGGATGTTCATCTCCTTTTGACCTCCTAAATCATGAAAGACTTCCCTCCTCTGCACATCTCAAAACATTTTATTGAAGCTCTCCTTCTGATAATCTTCATTCCCGTAGTTGTACAAGTAATAAAGCAAAAGAAGAGCAAGCGGCAACAAAGTCGACTCCTTTAACGAAGGGTTCTCCAAAGAGGACCCCTCACCCTCCACACCCGATCCAAATATCCAAATACACGATCCACATGCAAGACTATGGACCGTTCGGATTTCCAAAGGGGATTTGTTCAGGGACAATGTTGCTCACGGCCATACTACCCTGAAAACGCCCGATCTCGTCTGATCTCGGAAGCTAAGCAGGGTTGGGCCTGGTTAGTACCTGGATGGGAGACCGCTTGGGAATACCAGGTGCTGTAAGCATCTTGTCAAAACCATTTTCGACATTTCATGGATGTTCAGCTCCTTTTGACCTCCTAAATCATGAAAGACTTCCCTCCTCTGCGCATCTCACAACATTTTATTGAAGCTCTCCTTCTGATAATCTTCATTCCCGTAGTTGTAGAAGTAATAAAGCAAAAGAAGAGCAAGCGGCAACAAAGTCGACTCCTTTAACGAAGGGTTCTCCAAAGAGGACCCCTCACCCTCCACACCCGATCCAAATATCCAAATACACGATCCACATGCAAGACTATGGACCGTTCGGATTTCCAAAGGGGATTTGTTCAGCGACAATGTTGCTCACGGCCATACTACCCTGAAAACGCCCGATCTCGTCTGATCTCGGAAGCTAAGCAGGGTTGGGCCTGGTTAGTACCTGGATGGGAGACCGCTTGGGAATACCAGGTGCTGTAAGCATCTTGTCAAAACCATTTTCGACATTTCATGGATGTTCATCTCCTTTTGACCTCCTAAATCATGAAAGACTTCCCTCCTCTGCATATCTCACAACATTTTATTGAAGCTCTCTGTTAGAATTATTAGGTAATATTCTATATGTGTTGTAAGCATTTTTCAATAAGTAGTAAAGCTATAAATCAAGTCATGGGATGGACTTCTTCCTGCGCAGTCCTCTCCTCAAGGGCAAGGGAAAAGAGACGGACACTTTTTCCCAGCAGGACCAAATGAGACTGTTATGTCGGGGCTTCACCAGCAGATTTGAAAATACGGCTTTGTTGACATTAAAATACTGCTTTGTTGACATTATAATCCTGCTTGAATGCTTTGTTTACCTTATAATGAAAATATTATGTACCATTGTTTTGGGGAGATGTCACACCATTTCATTTTGAGACTGTTGTTTTTCTAAACCAGAAGGTGTTATTGTACTGATTACATGAACATGTTTTTCGAATGTCGCGATTAAATACAATGATTCAGTTACTAGAATTTAGAATGCACTGTGGACTAAGACGGCGTCGCATAGCATTTTCCTTGCAAGTGTAACCAGAAATGTTGAGAGATGTTTTTCCTTTTTTAATTAAATATTACTAATAATGATTTAAAAGGTTTGAATCATTATTCCAACATTTTGGTCCTTCGAGTAGCCGGGGTCAACAAACCGATAAGGAGTCCAGACGCTGCTGTTCAATATCTGGAGTGACCGTGCACGGCAAAAGAAATCCCTTTCCCAGGCTGGAATATTTCTCGGCAGCGGCTGGATTCTAGTCGGTTGACGACTATCCTTGTGACGGGTTCCGAGTGCGTGGAAGGCATCACATGCGAAGGCCTTATTTTGAGAAGTAAGGTTCGCGTCCTGGGGATTAGCGATTTTAAAAACCCTGCGGATACTAGTCACTAGCAGGTAGACACGGTGTGGTCTATAAACGTCGCACACAAATCCGCTCCAAAAATGGGTAGTGGAAACAGTAAAACGGCTATTGACGATCCAAAGATGCGTCTGCCGTGTAAGGATTGGAAATTTGTTGAAAATCAGAGCGCTTTGAGAATTAAACATCTAAACTTATGGATAAATAAATATGGATTTGCTGGCCAGCTTAATATGCATAAGATTTTGATACTGCAGGATAAAATACGTGCTAAACATGGGGGAAACCTTAACAAAATGGAGCAGGAGGGATATAATGATACCTATTATTGGTTTATGATGGCAAGGAAACGAAGTGATGGCTGGGTTAAATCAGTTGATAACGGTGGGACTGGAAACACAGAGGCTGTGTTATTCCACAGAAAAGAGGATGATGAGACTGGGCCGGTGGGCAAGAAATGTGTTGTTGCTGTTAAAAAGGAGGAGATACTGCCGAGGCCCCCTCCGACAAATATGCTGACCAGGTCGGGAGGGCCCGTGGGGGAATGGTCAAAGGCATGGGGAGAAACGCTATCTCCCCAGCCTGGGGCGCCGCCAATGACTGATGTGTTTATTGAACAATATCCCATGATCGAAGTTGCTAATCCTAATGTGGGCAAGGAGCAGGCCCCTACTATCCTGGTACACAGAACGTGGACGCAGGACGACGTGAAAAAGGCCGTAGAAGGCATCACGTCGTACAAGGTTGATGTGGGGGAGTTTGTCTTGCAAATGGAGGACATTAGACGATCTTATCACCTGAATGGGGTGGAAACGCAGCAAATTTGGATGTTCGCGTTAAAAGGTGATTGGCATGCAGTTAGGGGGGACTGGAATCCAAAAGCTGATGGTGGCCCGTTGTGTCATGACGGTCGTGAGTTGAATGTGAGAGTGCATGAACTGATTGATCGGGTTACGGGGAAGTTTAAAACAAAAGCTAATTATACTGTGATCAGCAGAGCTAAGCAGAGGGATGGTGAGCCTTTTGCAGACTATCAAATCAGGATGACGGCTTGTTTTAAGGCCAACAGCGGCATCGCTGAAGACCACGCGGCGGGCAGCCTTTATCAGGAGCAGCTAAAAAATGTGTTGCATGCTCATTCAAATTATACGCTTAGGGAATGGGTTGAAAAACATTGGGTAGACAGGTCTACGGGCACGCTTGAACAATACGTAAATCAGGCGATCCATGCAGAAGAGGTTTTAAAAAAGAAAAGAAAGGGGGGGGCACCCTCTAACGAGGACGGGATTTTTTACCAAAATAAGGGGTGGGAGCGTAAACCTTTTAACAGGGATAATGAGAAAAAATATGCAGGGAAGTTCAACAGAAAGCGAGGTATGAGAGAGAAAATCTGTTGGATCTGTGGGAAAATAGGTCATATATCCCGCGATTGCCCAAATAACAGGGCCTCTAAAAGTGAAGGCCAATCGGCATGACTAGTCGGGGGGCCTGCTCAAAACGAGATAAGCAATGGATTTGAGCAGAGAGAAGTGGAACTAAATTTAGCGGAGATATTGGCACTCGATACAATTAAACCTGAAATCACACTGTTCGTGAATGGGATGCGATTAAAATTTTTGTGTGATACCGGGGCTTGTAAAACTGCGATTAAAGTGGATATTCCAGGGGCTAGACATACAAAACGGAGGGTGTTTGTGACAACAGCAGGTGGGCAAGTTGCCGCCGTTTCGGAGACATTTCCGGTTTGGATAAGGGACCCGGAGGGGGAGTCGTGCAAAATGTCTGTGCTGGTGGTGCATGAGTGTCCTGTCAATTTGCTGGGGAGGGATGGCCTATTACAATTGGGCTTGGCTTTGGTCCCCTCCGCTAGTGGTAATATGGTGGTTAAAAGGCGAAAAGAGATCCAAAATGGCCAATTGAATGTGTTGCAGGGGGGCCAGCCTGCGTTTTTTTACTATACGCTAGAGGTGTCAGATAACGCGCCGACGGGGGTGGGGAGCACCCTGTTATCTACAGCTACAGATTTGATTGGAACGCGGGAGAGTGTTGAAAAAATAGACTCCCTCCAGGTGCTGATGTGGTACAAGAGATCTGAAGGGCCTGATGAAATCTATGAGAACAGATTAGCACAGGTCATGCCGGCTGAAATTAGATTGGAATACCTGTACACGGATGGTATTTCAACAGTTGTGGGGGGGGTTGAGTTGTCTTTGGGATATAGAAACCTTTTTCTTGAATGGGCAACTCCACACATTGTCTTATGCAAACCGTACAATCAGAGAAAAGAGGTGCTGCGTGACTTTGTACAAACGGCCCGCGGGGCAACCGATTGGAGTGTATTAGACACAGGGCTTGAGTATAGTGAAATTACGGAGACATACAGAAAAGCGGTGTTTCAAACTATGGGCGTACGGGTGGGGATCTACCTGCAATGACTAGCACGATCAGCAACGGGGATATACCTATTATCAGAAGAGGATGAGGAGCTGTTAGCAACAGTCCCTCCCGAGATATGGTCCAAAGGACCTTCTGATGTAGGACTAGTAAAGGGGGTGATACCGGTGATAATTAGACCAAAATCTGAACTCAGGCCCTGTGTCCGACAATATCCGTTAAAACCTGATGCTTTGGAAGGAATAAAACCTGTAATTGAGGATTTGTTAAAAGCGGGGGTTATTATTGATTGTGAGGATTCACCTTGCAACTCTCCAATTTTTCCAGTGAGAAAGGCGGCCCCTTCTGGGGGATGGAGAATGGTTCAGGATTTACAAGCGGTGAACTCTGCAGTAATTCAGCGCGCACCTTGTGTGCCAGACCCGCACACGCTTTTGAATAATTTGGATCCAGATGCGGCATTTTTTACAGTAATCGACATAAGCAACGCTTTTTTCTCCATCCCATTAGATCGGGATAGTCAATTTTGGTTTGCCTTCACGTTTGGAAGGAAAAAATATACTTTTACGAGACTGCCACAGGGATACTGTGAAAGCCCCACGATATATTCACAGATTATGAGTAGCAGTGTAGCTAGGTTCCAACCGCAGGGGGGAAGCCAAATTATTGTGTATGTGGATGATGTACTAATAGCTTCATCTAGTTTAGAAGCCTGTAGAATAGACACTGTAGCCTTGATAGGGCACCTGGCGGCGGAAGGCCACAAAATAAGCAAAAACAAATTGCAGCTTTGTAAAGAACAGGTAAAATATTTAGGATATAATCTGGTTAAGGGCGGAAAGAAAATTTTAGATGACAGAAAGAAGGTGGTCTTGGACGCACCTAAACCACTGACTAAAAAACAAATAATGTCATTTTTAGGTCTCACTAATTACTGTAGGGCATGGATTCCAAATTATGCAGAAATTGTATCTCCCCTTGCTAAAATAATGAATGATGTTTTAAAAATGTCCTCGGCTCTAAATTGGACAGCAGAGGCTGAGACGGCATTTTGTACGTTAAAGCAGATGCTAGTAGCTAGTGGTACTTTAGCGTTACCTAATTATAACAAGCCTTTTGTGCAGATGGTGGACTGTAAAGGGGAGTTCATGACATCTGTGCTGACTCAGGAATTCGGGGGGAAAATGAGGCCTGTTGCATACTTTTCGTCCAGATTAGATAAGGTGGCCTGCGCGCTTCCTCATTGTGTGCGGGCGGTGGTGGCGGCTTCAATGGCGGTGGAGAGCAGCGCTACGATAGTGCTTTTTCATTCTTTAACCCTTAGAGTTCCGCATGCAGTGGCGGCGTTATTGCTACAAACAAACATGAAATTTTTGTCTCCGGCGAGACATTTGTCTTGTATAGCCATTCTGCTTTCGCAACCACATCTCACACTCGAGAGGTGTGTTAAAATTAATCCAGCTACTTTGTTGCCACTTCCTGGGGAGGGAGAGCAACATGATTGTCAAGCGATAGCCGAAGAGGCTACAAAGTGTAGGAAGGATTTAAAAGATCAACCGCTGGACAGCGGTGAAGTCCTTTTTGTTGATGGCTCCGCTAGTAAGGACGAAATGGGAAAAACTCGGACGGGGTATGCGGTTGTGACCGCGACTAAAATCTTAAAAGCGGAACCATTACCGTCCAATTACTCTGCGCAAGCGGCAGAGTTAATTGCATTGACGGAAGCATGCATCCTGATGAGCGACAAGGATGTTACAATTTATACAGATAGTCAATATGCATTTTCATCATGCCACGTTTTCGCTAGTTATTGGGCAAATAGGGGTATGATATCTTCCACGGGCAAAGCGGTGACACATGCTAAATTGTTGCAACGACTGATAGCTGCGGTGCAGCTCCCAAAACATATTGCTGTTTGTAAATGTGCAGCACATACTTCAAAAAATGACCAGGTTTCCTTGGGGAATGCCTTTGCTGATGTGGCGGCAAAGGAGGCTGCAAGGAAACCCTTTATTGGGATGATAGACTCGGTGTATGACGAAAACATCTTACCAGATGATATTTTGGCAAAGATGCAGTTACAAAGCCCACAATCCGAATTCAAATTATGGATTGATAAAGGGGCGAAATTGCAAAATGGGGTTTATGCGAGCATTGAAGGCCAACCAATCTTACCAAAAAATTTGTTTAGATGGGCGGCCATTTTGAGTCATGGCAAAACGCATGTTTCCACGGCGGGAATGGTTGCTTTGGTGCAACGGCACTACAAAACGTATGGATTTAATCTATATGCAAAAATTTTTTGCAGAGCATGTTTGGCTTGTGCTCGGCATAACCCCCAAGGGGGGATACGGCCAAGACGTGGGCAATTTCCAAATGCTACATATCCATTTCAAAGGATACATATGGATTTTATTGAATTAAGTAAAAGTGAGGGGAAAAGATACTGCTTAGTGATTATTGATGCCTTTTCAAAATGGGTTGAAATTTTCCCAACAAAACACATAGATGCGTTAACGGTAGCCAAAGCATTATGTAAAGATATCATTCCACGATATGGAATCCCAGAAACCATTTGTAGTGATAATGGCACCCATTTTGTTAACAAAATAATTGATGGAATTGGCAGTAGGTTCCATATCTCGTTGCGAAATCATTGCGCCTACCACCCACAATCGGCGGGCCTTGTCGAAAGGATGAATGGAACTATAAAAAATAGACTAAGAAAAAATATGGAAGAAACAAAGAGACCATGGACAAAATGTATTGATTTGGTGAAATTACATATTAACATCACGAGCTCAAGTGGGTTAACCCCATATGAAGTCCTGTTTGGTAGACCATACAAATTGCCATTATTCACTACACAATGGGAATTGGATGACGAGGCAAATTTAGCTGACTACATGAGAAAATCTTTAGAAAAACGCACCGAACTTAAGTTACCAGAGGGAGATGGTTCTTCTCAACAGGAAACGGACGGAGCGAAGGTGGTTCCTGGAGACTGGGTGCTGATACGCAGTATAAAAAAGAAACATTGGAGTGACGCAAAGTGGGAGGGGCCATACCAAGTGTTGCTGACCACACCAACAGCCATCAAGATAGCTGAGAGGGGAACCTGGATTCACCTTTCACACAGTAAGAAGGTTATCTCAATTGAAACGGTCCAAGAGGAACCCCATAAACAAAGATAAAAAGTCATGGTAAAAACAATTGTTGCCCTCGGGGCAAAGGCATTAATGATTGTGACTCTATTCCTCTCCATAATAGGGCTACTTTCTCCAGTTGGAGAGAAAGGCGGAGGCGTTTCAATTAAAGATACACCTTCTTACGGGAGGGTAAAACGAGCAACAATAACATGGGACATAACATTACCTACTGACTCAAATTTCCAAACATGCATTCGAGATGACACCCCCAGACGATTAAGCACACGAACACTGTTTTGCCTTCCATACAATAGAACTACGGATATCTTCCTTTCATGGAAGAAAATATTTTTAGACTCATGGACATCCCGGTCGCCATACAAGGGATCAACCTATGGTAAAGGATATGTGTGGTACATGACAGCCCTGAGGAGGGGTTGGGGCAACCTTGTTGCAGAAACTGGTCAAGATTGGCGAGCTTGGATGTCGGACGCGTGCGCAAAAGCCATCAGGCCCCTGATAAAATTAACCCAGACGATGGGGGGAATACAAATCAGTATTCAGACTGACAAATTGACTTGTGGAAGAGATCCTTGTCTGACGTTTTTCCTAAGCCCATGGTCAAGGGGGGAAAACCCTTATTACAAATTTTACATTTGTGTCTCAACAGTAATTACCATGCCTATGGAGGCCGTGTTTAGGGCGTCAGAGAAGGAAACAACTGAAAAGGCCGTAGTAAAATTGAAATCTGAAAAAACCACAGATGATGAATTCATTTCTGCAACAGGGATTTCCCAAACGGGCAATAATTGGTTGTTGTTGATGGAAAATGCAGCTAAGGCTATCAATCAAACCTGTATAACATGTATGGGGCCACGCCCCCTCTTACGAGTAGTGCCCGCGCAAATTACCCCTGATTGTGTAAATGAGATAATGACAAAAGAAGATGTAAGCCCAAAATGTATGAAATGGAATAATGTCTACCCAGTTACAACGACAGCGAAGGACAAGCCTAATTTTTCAACACATGTCGCGTTTAATCATTTTACCTGTTTAGTCCTCACAGGGCACGGTCCGGCACTGGGAGCGATAAATGTGACGTGGTGTGCCCACGTCCTAAAACAGACTGCACCCCTGATACCACGTTCTGACCTATGGTGGTGGTGCGGCCAAAACAAATTATACGACTCCTGCAAAAATGCCGCAGGACTTTGTGCCTTGGTCTCACTGCTATTACCAGTGTCTGTTTTTCCATCTACAGTAGAGGAGATACAATTGGCTGCACAGAAATCTGGTATGATGGCGGGCCCCTCGCGACGGCGGCGATCGGCATGGAGAGAGGGTGATCCGACCTACATTGATGCGATTGGCGTCCCCCGGGGAGTCCCAGATGAGTATAAGTTGGTTAATCAGATCGCAGCAGGTTGGGAGTCTATTTTTCTTTTAATTACTCCAAACAAAAATGTTGATCGGATAAATTACCTGCATTACAATGTCCAAAAACTTGGAAATTATACTGAACAGGGATTTGTGGCGATAAAGGAACAACTAGCAGCCACCAGCCTAATGACGTTCCAGAATCGCATAGCAGTTGATATGCTGCTCGCGGAGAAAGGGGGCGTGTGTGCAATGTTCGGAGATGAGTGTTGCACTTACATACCGAACAACACGTCACCCGAGGGGTCCCTCACCGACGCCATTGATGGCCTGCAGACCCTCAACCGCAATATGAAGAAGCATTCTGGAGTCAGTGAATCCGTCTGGCAGCGCTGGTGGCGGGATATGTTTGGAGAATATCGGAATTTGGCTCAATCCGTTGCAGTTTCCGTAGCCCTTTTTGCTACGATTTTGACATTATGTGGGTGTTGTATTATTCCCTGCTTAAGATCTTTGATAAGCCGACTTATAACCACTGCGATTGCCCCTACAAATTCCAAATTGCATGAATTATATCCCCTACTGAGACGTGCTGACACTAACAGTGAATTCCAGGAGCATGGTAATTACGAGGATGGATTGGACGAAAATGATCTTGTTTTCTGTTTTTCAGACCTGCCGAACGAGTAGAGCCTAAGCGGGTAAAATTAAAACAGCCAACGGTGATATCCCTGTTATTTTGAATTTGTCATAAAATGAATAACAAACATATAGTAAAAGGAGGGAATGTTAGAATTATTAGGTAATATTCTATATGTGTTGTAAGCATTTTTCAATAAGTAGTAAAGCTATAAATCAAGTCATGGGATGGACTTCTTCCTGCGCAGTCCTCTCCTCAAGGGCAAGGGAAAAGAGACGGACACTTTTTCCCAGCAGGACCAAATGAGACTGTTATGTCGGGGCTTCACCAGCAGATTTGAAAATACGGCTTTGTTGACATTAAAATACTGCTTTGTTGACATTATAATCCTGCTTGAATGCTTTGTTTACCTTATAATGAAAATATTATGTACCATTGTTTTGGGGAGATGTCACACCATTTCATTTTCAGACTGTTGTTTTTCTAAACCAGAAGGTGTTATTGTACTGATTACATGAACATGTTTTTCGAATGTCGCGATTAAATACAATGATTCAGTTACTAGAATTTAGAATGCACTGTGGACTAAGACGGCGTCGCATAGCATTTTCCTTGCAAGTGTAACCAGAAATGTTGAGAGATGTTTTTCCTTTTTTAATTAAATATTACTAATAATGATTTAAAAGGTTTGAATCATTATTCCAACACTCTCCTGATAATCTTCATTCCCGTAGTTGTAGAAGTAATAAAGCAAAAGAATAGCAAGCGGCAACAAAGTCGACTCCTTTAACGAAGGGTTCACCAAAGAGGACCACTCACCCTCCACACCCGATCCAAATATCCAAATACACGATCCACATGCAAGACTATGGACCGTTCGGCTTTCCAAAGGGGATTTGTTCAGCAACAATGTTGCTCACGGCCATACTACCCTGAAAACGCCCGATCTCGTCTGATCTCGGAAGCTAAGCAGGGTTGGGCCTGGTTAGTACCTGGATGGGAGACCGCTTGGGAATACCAGGTGCTGTAAGCATCTTGTCAAAACCATTTTCGACATTTCATGGATGTTCATCTCCTTTTGACCTCCTAAATCATGAAAGACTTCCCTCCTCTGCACATCTCACAACATTTTATTGAAGCTCTCCTTCTGATAATCTTCATTCCCGTAGTTGTAGAAGTATTAAAGCAAAAGAAGAGCAAGCGGCAACAAAGTCGACTCCTTTAACGAAGGGTTCTCCAAAGAGGACCCCTCGCCCTCCACACCCGATCCAAATATCCAAATACACGATCCACATGCAAGACTATGGACCGTTCGGATTTCCAAAGGGGATTTGTTCAGCGACAATGTTGCTCACGGCCATACTACCATGAAAACGCCCGATCCCGTCTGATCTCGGAAGCTAAGCAGGATTGGGCCTGGTTAGTACCTGGGTGGGAGACCGCTTGAGAATACCAGGTGCTGTAAGCATCTTGTCAAAACCATTTTTGACATTTCATGGATGTTCATCTCCTTTTGACCTCCTAAATCATGAAAGACTTCCCTCCTCTGCATATCTCAAAAGATTTTATTGAAGCTCTCCTGATAATCTTCATTCCCGTAGTTGTAGAAGTAATAAAGCAAAAGAATAGCAAGCGGCAACAAAGTCGACTCCTTCAACGAAGGGCTTTCCAAAGAGGACCCCTCGCCCTCCACACCGGATCCAAATATCCAAATACACGATCCACATGCAAGACTATGGACCGTTTGAATTTCCAAAGGGGATTTATTCAGCGACAATGTTGCTCACGGCCATACTACCCTGAAAACGCCCGATCTCGTCTGATCTTGGAAGCTAAGCAGGGTTGGGCCTGGTTAGTACCTGGATGGGAGACCGCTTGGGAATACCAGGTGCTGTAAGCATCTTGTCAAAACCATTTTCGACATTTCATGGATGTTCATCTCCTTTTGACATCCTAAATCATGAAAGACTTCCCTACTCTGCACATCTCACAACATTTTATTGAAGCTCTCCTTCTGATAATCTTCATTCCCGTAGTTGTAGAAGTGATAAAGCAAAAGAAGAGCAAGCGGCAACAAAGTCGACTCCTTTAACGAAGGGTTCACCAAAGAGGACCACTCACCCTCCACACCCGATCCAAATACACGATCCACATGCAAGACTATGGACCGTTCGGATTTCCAAAGGGGATTTGTTCAGCGACAATGTTGATCACGGCCATACTACCCTGAAAACGCCCGATCTCGTCTGATCTCGGAAGCTAAGCAGGGTTGGGCCTGGTTAGTACCTGGATGGGAGACTGCTTGGGAATACCAGGTGCTGTAAGCATCTTGTCAAAACCATTTTCGACATTTCATGGATGTTCATCTCCTTTTGACCTCATAAATCATGAAAGACTTCCCTCCTCTGCACATCTCACAACATTTTATTGAAGCTCTCCTTCTGATAATCTTCATTCCCATAGTTGTAGAAGTAATAAAGCAAAAGAAGAGCAAGCGGCAACAAAGTCGACTCCTTTAACGAAGGGTTCTCCAAAGAGGACCCCTCACCCTCCACACCCGATCCAAATATCCAAATACACGATCCACATGCAAGACTATGGACCGTTCGGATTTCCAAAGGGGATTTGTTCAGCGACAATGTTGCTCACGGCCATACTACCCTGAAAACGCCCGATCTCGTCTGATCTCGGAAGCTAAGCAGGGTTGGGCCTGGTTAGTACCTGGATGGGAGACCTTTTGGGAATACCAGGTGCTGTAAGCATCTTGTCAAAACCATTTTCGACATTTCATGGATGTTCATCTCCTTTTGACCTCCTAAATCATGAAAGACTTCCCTCCTCTGCATATCTCACAACATTTTATTGAAGCTCTCCTGATAATCTTCATTCCCGTAGTTGTAGAAGTAATAAAGCAAAAGAATAGCAAGCGGCAACAAAGTCGACTCCTTCAACGAAGGGCTTTCCAAAGAGGACCCGTCGCCCTCCACACCGGATCCAAATATCCAAATACACGATCCACATGCAAGACTATGGACCGTTTGAATTTCCAAAGGGGATTTATTCAGCGACAATGTTGCTCACGGCCATACTACCCTGAAAACGCCCGATCTCGTCTGATCTCGGAAGCTAAGCAGGGTTGGGCCTGGTTAGTACCTGGATGGGAGACCGCTGGGGAATACCAGGTGCTGTAAGCATCTTGTCAAAACCATTTTCGACATTTCATGGATGTTCATCTCCTTTTGACATCCTAAATCATGAAAGACTTCCCTACTCTGCACATCTCACAACATTTTATTGAAGCTCTCCTTCTGATAATCTTCATTCCCGTAGTTGTAGAAGTGATAAAGCAAAAGAAGAGCAAGCGGCAACAAAGTCGACTCCTTTAACGAAGGGTTCACCAAAGAGGACCACTCACCCTCCACACCCGATCCAAATACACGATCCACATGCAAGACTATGGACCGTTCGGTTTTCCAAAGGGGATTTGTTCAGCGACAATGTTGCTCACGGCCATACTACCCTGAAAACGCCCGATCTCGGCTGATCTCGGAAGCTAAGCAGGGTTGGGCCTGGTTAGTACGTGGATGGGAGACCGCTTGGGAATACCAGGTGCTGTAAGCATCTTGTCAAAACCATTTTCGACATTTCATGGATGTTCATCTCCTTTTGACCTCCTAAATCATGAAAGACTTCCCTCCTCTGCACATCTCACAACATTTTATTGAAGCTCTCCTTCTGATAATCTTCATTCCCATAGTTGTAGAAGTAATAAAGCAAAAGAAGAGCAAGCGGCAACAAAGTCGACTCCTTTAACGAAGGGTTCTCCAAAGAGGACCCCTCACCCTCCACACCCGATCCAAATATCCAAATACACGATCCACATGCAAGACTATGGACCGTTCGGATTTCCAAAAGGGATTTGTTCAGCGACAACGTTGCTCACGGCCATACTACCCTGAGAACGCCCGATCTCGTCTGATCTCGGAAGCTAAGCAGGTTTGGGCCTGGTTAGTACCTGGATGGGAGACCGCTTGGGAGTACCAGGTGCTGTAAGCATCTTGTCAAAACCATTTTCGACATTTCATGGATGTTCATCTCCTTTTGACCTCCTAAATCATGAAAGACTTCCCTCCTCTGCATATCTCACAACATTTTATTGAAGCTCTCCTGATAATCTTCATTCCCGTAGTTGTAGAAGCAATAAAGCAAAAGAATAGCAAGCGGCAACAAAGTCGACTCCTTCAACGAAGGGCTTTCCAAAGAGGACCCCTCGCCCTCAACACCGGATCCAAATATCCAAATACACGATCCAAATGCAAGACTATGGACCGTTTGAATTTCCAAAGGGGATTTATTCAGCGACAATGTTGCTCATGGCCATACTACCCTGAAAACGCCCGATCTTGTCTGATCTCGGAAGCTAAGCAGGGTTGCGCCTGGTGAGTACCTGGATGGGAGACCGCTTGGGAATACCAGGTCCTGTAAGCATCTTGTCAAAACCATTTTCGACATTTCATGGATGTTCATCTCCTTTTGACATCCTAAATCATGAAAGACTTCCCTACTCTGCACATCTCACAACATTTTATTGAAGCTCTCCTTCTGATAATCTTCATTCCCGTAGTTGTAGAAGTAATAAAGCAAAAGAAGAGCAAGCGGCAACAAAGTCGACTCCTTTAACGAAGGGTTCTCCAAAGAGGACCCCTCACCCTCCACACCCGATCCAAATATCCAAATACACGATCCACATGCAAGACTATGGACCGTTCGAATTTCCAAAGGGGATTTGTTCAGCAACGATGTTGCTCACGGCCATACTACCCTGAAAACGCCCGATCTCGTCTGATCTCGGAAGCTAAGCAGGGTTGGGCCTGGTTAGTACCTGGATGGGAGACCGCTTGGGAATACCAGGTGCTGTAAGCATCTTGTCAAAACCATTTTCGACATTTCATGGATGTTCATCTCCTTTTGACCTCCTAAATCATGAAAGACTTCCCTCCTCTGCACATCTCACAACATTTTATTGAAGCTCTCCTTCTGATAATCTTAATTCCCGTAGTTGTAGAAGTAATAAAGCAAAAGAAGAGCAAGCGGCAACAAAGTCGACTCCTTTAACGAAGGGTTCTCCAAAGAGGACCCCTCACCCTCCACACCCGATCCAAATATCCAAATACACGATCCACATGCAAGACTATGGACCGTTCGGATTTCCAAAGGGGATTTGTTCAGCGACAGTGTGGCTCACGGCCATACTACCATGAAAACGCCCGATCCCGTCTGATCTCGGAAGCTAAGCAGGGTTGGGCCTGGTTAGTACCTGGATGGGAGACCGCTTGAGAATACCAGGTGCTGTAAGCATCTTGTCAAAACCATTTTCGACATTTCATGGATGTTCATCTCCTTTTGACCTCCTAAATCATGAAAGACTTACCTCCTCTGCATATCTCAAAACATTTTATTGAAGCTCTCCTGATAATCTTCATTCCCATAGTTGTAGAAGTAATAAAGCAAAAGAATAGCAAGCGGCAACAAAGTCGACTCCTTCAACGAAGGGCTTTCCAAAGAGGACCCCTCGCCCTCCACACCGGATCCAAATATCCAAATACACGATCCACATGCAAGACTATGGACCGTTTGAATTTCCAAAGGGGATTTATTCAGCGACAATGTTGCTCACGGCCATACTACCCTGAAAACGCCTGATCTCGTCTGATCTTGGAAGCTAAGCAGTGTTGGGCCTGGTTAGTACCTGGATGGGAGACCGCTTGGGAATACCAGGTGCTGTAAGCATCTTGTCAAAACCATTTTCGACATTTCATGGATGTTCATCTCCTTTTGACATCCTAAATCATGAAAGACTTCCCTACTCTGCACATCTCACAACATTTTATTGAAGCTCTCCTTCTGATAATCTTCATTCCCGTAGTTGTAGAAGTGATAAAGCAAAAGAAGAGCAAGCGGCAACAAAGTCGACTCCTTTAACGAAGGGTTCACCAAAGAGGACCACTCACCCTCCACACCCGATCCAAATACACGATCCACATGCAAGACTATGGACCGTTCGGATTTCCAAAGGGGATTTGTTCAGCGACAATGTTGATCACGGCCATACTACCCTGAAAACGCCCGATCTCGTCTGATCTCGGAAGCTAAGCAGGGTTGGGCCTGGTTAGTACCTGGATGGGAGACTGCTTGGGAATACCAGGTGCTGTAAGCATCTTGTCAAAACCATTTTCGACATTTCATGGATGTTCATCTCCTTTTGACCTCATAAATCATGAAAGACTTCCCTCCTCTGCACATCTCACAACATTTTATTGAAGCTCTCCTTCTGATAATCTTCATTCCCATAGTTGTAGAAGTAATAAAGCAAAAGAAGAGCAAGCGGCAACAAAGTCGACTCCTTTAACGAAGGGTTCTCCAAAGAGGACCCCTCACCCTCCACACCCGATCCAAATATCCAAATACACGATCCACATGCAAGACTATGGACCGTTCGGATTTCCAAAGGGGATTTGTTCAGCGACAATGTTGCTCACGGCCATACTACCCTGAAAACGCCCGATCTCGTCTGATCTCGGAAGCTAAGCAGGGTTGGGCCTGGTTAGTACCTGGATGGGAGACCTTTTGGGAATACCAGGTGCTGTAAGCATCTTGTCAAAACCATTTTCGACATTTCATGGATGTTCATCTCCTTTTGACCTCCTAAATCATGAAAGACTTCCCTCCTCTGCATATCTCACAACATTTTATTGAAGCTCTCCTGATAATCTTCATTCCCGTAGTTGTAGAAGTAATAAAGCAAAAGAATAGCAAGCGGCAACAAAGTCGACTCCTTCAACGAAGGGCTTTCCAAAGAGGACCCGTCGCCCTCCACACCGGATCCAAATATCCAAATACACGATCCACATGCAAGACTATGGACCGTTTGAATTTCCAAAGGGGATTTATTCAGCGACAGTGTTGCTCACGGCCATACTACCCTGAAAACGCCCGATCTCGACTGATCTCGGAAGCTAAGCAGGGTTGGGCCTGGTTAGTACCTGGATGGGAGACCGCTTAGGAATACCAGGTGCTGTAAGCATCTTGTCAAAACCATTTTCGACATTTCATGGATGTTCATCTCCTTTTGACATCCTAAATCATGAAAGACTTCCCTACTCTGCACATCTCACAACATTTTATTGAAGCTCTCCTTCTGATAATCTTCATTCCCATAGTTGTAGAAGTGATAAAGCAAAAGAAGAGCAAGCGGCAACAAAGTCGACTCCTTTAACGAAGGGTTCACCAAAGAGGACCACTCACCCTCCACACCCGATCCAAATATCCAAATACACGATCCACATGCAAGACTATGGACCGTTCGGATTTCCAAAGGGGATTTGTTCAGCGACGATGTTGCTCACGGCCATACTACCCTGAAAACGCCCGATCTCGTCTGATCTCGGAAGCTAAGCAGGGTTGGGCCTGGTTAGTACCTGGATGGGAGACCGCTTGGGAATACCAGGTGCTGTAAGCATCTTGTCAAAACCATTTTCGACATTTCATGGATGTTCATCTCCTTTTGACCTCCTAAATCATGAAAGACTTCCCTCCTCTGCACATCTCACAACATTTTATTGAAGCTCTCCTTCTGATAATCTTCATTCCCGTAGTTGTAGAAGTAATAAAGCAAAAGAAGAGCAAGCGGCAACAAAGTCGACTCCTAAAACGAAGGGTTCTCCAAAGAGGACCCCTCGCCCTCCACACCCGATCCAAATATCCAAATACACGATCCACATGCAAGACTATTGACCGTTCGGATTTCCAAAGGGGATTTGTTCAGCGACAACGTTGCTCACGGCCATACTACCCTGAAAACGCCCGATCTCGTCTGATCTCGGAAGCTAAGCAGGGTTGGGCCTGGTTAGTACCTGGATGGGAGACCGCTTGGGAATACCAGGTGCTGTAAGCATCTTGTCAAAACCATTTTCGACATTTCATGGATGTTCATCTCCTTTTGACCTCCTAAATCATGAAAGACTTCCCTCCTCTGCACATCTCACAACATTTTATTGAAGCTCTCCTGATAATCTTCATTCCCGTAGTTGTAGAAGTAATAAAGCAAAAGAAGAGCAAGCGGCAACAAAGTCGACTCCTTTAACGAAGGGTTCACCAAAGAGGACCACTCACCCTCCACACCCGATCCAAATATCCAAATACACGATCCACATGCAAGACTATGGACCGTTCGGATTTCCAAAGGGGATTTGTTCAGCGACAATGTTGCTCACGGCCATACTACCCTGAAAACGCCTGATCTCGTCTGATCTCAGAAGCTAAGCAGGGTTGGGCCTGGTTAGTACCTGGATGGGAGACCGCTTGGGAATACCAGGTGCTGTAAGCATCTTGTCAAAACCATTTTCGACATTTCATGGATGTTCATCTCCTTTTGACCTCCTAAATCATTAAAGACTTCCTTCCTCTGCACATCTCACAACATTTTATTGAAGCTCTCCTGATAATCTTCATTCCCGTAGTTGTAGAAGTAATAAAGCAAAAGAAGAGCAAGCGGCAACAAAGTCGACTCCTTTAACGAAGGGTTCACCAAAGAGGACCACTCACCCTCCACACCCGATCCAAATATCCAAATACACGATCCACATGCAAGACTATGGACCGTTCGGATTTCCAAAGGGGATTTGTTCAGCGGCAATGTTGCTCACGGCCATACTACCCTGAAAACGCCCGATCTCGTCTGATCTCGGAAGCTAAGCAGGGTTGGGCCTGGTTAGTACCTGGATGGGAGACCGCTTGGGAATACCAGGTGCTGTAAGCATCTTGTCAAAACCATTTTCGACATTTCATGGATGTTCATCTCCTTTTGACCTCCTAAATCATGAAAGACTTCCCTCCTCTGCACATCTCACAACATTTTATTGAAGCTCTCCTTCTGATAATCTTCATTCCCGTAGTTGTAGAAGTAATAAAGCAAAAGAAGAGCAAGCGGCAACAAAGTCGACTCCTAAAACGAAGGGTTCTCCAAAGAGGACCCCTCGCCCTCCACACCGGATCCAAATATCCAAATACACGATCCACATGCAAGACTATGGACCGTTCGGATTTCCAAAGGGGATTTGTTCAGCGACAATGTTGCTCACGGCCATACTACCCTGAAAACGCCCGATCTCGTCTGATCTCGGAAGCTAAGCAGGGTTGGGCCTGGTTAGTACCTGGATGGGAGACCGCTTGGGAATACCAGGTGCTGTAAGCATCTTGTCAAAACCATTTTCGACATTTCATGGATGTTCATCTCCTTTTGACCTCCTAAATCATGAAAGACTTCCCTCCTCTGCATATCTCACAACATTTTATTGAAGCTCTCCTGATAATCTTCATTCCCGTAGTTGTAGAAGTAATAAAGCAAAGGAAGAGCAAGCGGCAACAAAGTCGACTCCTTTAACGAAGGGTTCACCAAAGAGGACCACTCACCCTCCACACCCGATCCAAATATCCAAATACACGATCCACATGCAAGACTATGGACCGTTCGGATTTCCAAAGGGGATTTGTTCAGCGACAATGTTGCTCACGGCCATACTACCCTGAAAACGCCCGATCTCGTCTGATCTCAGAAGCTAAGCAGGGTTGCGCCTGATTAGTACCTGGATGGGAGACCGCTTGGGAATACCAGGTGCTGTACGCATCTTGTCAAAACCATTTTCGACATTTCATGGATGTTCATCTCCTTTTGACCTCCTAAATCATGAAAGACTTCCCTCCTCTGCACATCTCACAACATTTTATTGAAGCTCTCCTTCTGATAATCTTCATTCCCGTAGTTGTAGAAGTAATAAAGCAAAAGAAGAGCAAGCGGCAACAAAGTCGACTCCTTTAACGAAGGGTTCAACAAAGAGGACCACTCACCCTCCACACCCGATCCAAATATCCAAATACACGATCCACATGCAAGACTATGGACCGTTCGGATTTCCAAAGGGGATTTGTTCAGCGACAATGTTGCTCACGGCCATACTACCCTGAAAACGCCTGATCTCGTCTGATCTCGGACGCTAAGCAGGTTTGGGCCTGGTTAGTACCTGGATGGGAGACCGCTTGGGAATACCAGGTGCTGTAAGCATCTTGTCAAAACCATTTTCGACATTTCATGGATGTTCATCTCCTTTTGACATCCTAAATCATGAAAGACTTCCCTCCTCTGCACATCTCACAACATTTTATTGAAGCTCTCCTTCTGATAATCTTCATTCCAGTAGTTGTAGAAGTAATAAAGAAAAAGAAGAGCAAGCGGCAACAAAGTCGACTCCTTTAACGAAGGGTTCTCCAAAGAGGACCCCTCACCCTCCACACCCGATCCAAATATCCAAATACACGATCCACATGCAAGACTATGGACCGTTCGGATTTCCAAAGGGGATTTGTTCAGCGACAATGTTGCTCACGGCCATACTACCCTGAAAACGCCCGATCTCGTCTGATCTCGGAAGCTAAGCAGGTTTGGGCCTGGTTAGTACCTAGATGGGAGACCTTTTGGGAATACCAGGTGCTGTAAGCATCTTGTCAAAACCATTTTCGACATTTCATGGATGTTCATCTCCTTTTGACCTCCTAAATCATGAAAGACTTTCCTCCTCTGCATATCTCACAACATTTTATTGAAGCTCTCCTTCTGATAATCTTCATTCCCGTAGTTGTAGAATTAATAAAGCAAAAGAAGAGCAAGCGGCAACAAAGTCGACTCCTTTAACGAAGGGTTCTCCAAAGAGGACCCCTCACCCTCCACACCCGATCCAAATATCCAAATACACGATCCACATGCAAGACTATGGACCGTTCGGATTTCCAATGGGGATTTGTTCAGCGACAATGTTGCTCACGGCCATACTACCCTGAAAACGCCCGATCTCGTCTGATCTCGGAAGCTAAGCAGGGTTGGGCCTGGTTAGTACCTGGATGGGAGACCGCTTGGGAATACCAGGTGCTGTAAGCATCTTGTCAAAACCATTTTCGACATTTCATGGATGTTCATCTCCTTTTGACATCCTAAATCATGAAAGACTTCCCTCCTCTGCACATCTCACAACATTTTATTGAAGCTCTCCTTCTGATAATCTTCATTCCAGTAGTTGTAGAAGTAATAAAGCAAAAGAAGAGCAAGCGGCAACAAAGTCGACTCCTTTAACGAAGGGTTCTCCAAAGAGGACCCCTCACCCTCCACACCCGATCCAAATATCCAAATACACGATCCACATGCAAGACTATGGACCGTTCGGATTTCCAAAGGGGATTTGTTCAGCGACAATGTTGCTCACGGCCATACTACCCTGAAAACGCCCGATCTCGTCTGATCTCGGAAGCTAAGCAGGTTTGGGCCTGGTTAGTACCTAGATGGGAGACCTTTTGGGAATACCAGGTGCTGTAAGCATCTTGTCAAAACCATTTTCGACATTTCATGGATGTTCATCTCCTTTTGACCTCCTAAATCATGAAAGACTTTCCTCCTCTGCATATCTCA